>NW_026117172.1:0-12695 GCF_001640805.2 Lates calcarifer | reverse complement strand
CACTGCGTTTTGAAGCTTAATCAGCCCAGACTGACCAATACTGGCTTCTTTAAGCAATTACAATAGAAACTTAAACCTCTGCCACAGTGTTATGAAAGTTTTTCAACTTCTAATGTTGATAAACATTCAATGATGACTGAGGACTGTCAGTCCCAACAGGACACATGTTGCTTTTGTGTGCTCTCACTAAGACAAGTGTGTCATCATCTGCTGTTCACTGCGTTTTGAAGCTTAATCAGCCCAGACTGACCAAATGCTGCTTCTTTAAGCAATTACATAGAAACTTAAACCTCTGCCACAGTGTTATGAAAGTTTTTCATTCTAATGTTGATAAACATTCAAAATGTGTGAGGACTGTCAGTCCCAACAGGACACATGTTGTCTTTTGTGTGCTCTCACTAAGACAAGTGTGTCATCATCTGCTGTTCACTGCGTTTTGAAGCTTAATCAGCCCAGACTGACCAAATGCTGCTTCTTTAAGCAATTACATAGAAACTTAAACCTCTGCCACAGTGTTATGAAAGTTTTTCAACTTCTAATGTTGATAAACATTTCAATGATGACTGAGGACTGTAGTCCCCAACAGGACACATGTTGTCTTTTGTGTGCTCTCACTAAGACAAGTGTGTCATCATCTGCTGTTCACTGCGTTTTGAAGCTTAATCAGCCCAGACTGACCAAATGCTGCTTCTTTAAGCAATTACAGTAGAAACTTAAACCTCTGCCACAGTGTTATGAAAGTTTATCAGCTTTCTAATGTTGATAAACATTTCAAAATGTTGTGAGGACTGGTCAGTCTCCAACAGGACACATGTTGCGTACTGTGTGCTCTCACTAAGACAAGTGTGTCATCATCTGCTGTTCACTGCGTTTTTGAAGCTTAATCACCAGACTGACCAAATGCTGGCTTCTTTAAGCAATACATAGAAACTTAAACCTCTGCCACAGTGTTATGAAAGTTTATCAGTTTCTAATGTTGATAAACATTCAAAATGTGTGAGGACTGTCAGTCTCCAACAGAGACACATGCTTGCGTACTTTTGTGTGCCTACTCTACTAAGACAAGTGTGTCATCATCTGCTGTTCACTGCGTTTTGAAGGCTTAATCAGCCCAGACTGACCAATACTGCTTCTTTAAGCAATTACAGTAGAAACTTAAATCCTCTGGCCACAGTGTTATGAAAGTTTTTCAACTAATGTTGATAAACATTCAATGATGACTGAGGAATGTCAGTCCTTAACAGAACACATGTTGTCTTTTGTGTGCTCTCACTAAGACAAGTGTGTCATCATCTGCTGTTCACTGCGTTTTGAAGCTTAATCAGCCCAGATTGACCAAAATACTGCTTCTTTAAGCAATTACAGTAGAAACTTAAACCTCTGCCACAGTGTTATGAAGGTTTTTCAACTTCTAATGTTGTTAAACATTCAATGATGACTGAGCACTGGTAGTCCCCAGCAGGACACATGTTGTCTTTTGTGTGCTCTCACTAAGACAAGTGTGTCATCATCTGCTGTTCACTGCGTTTTGAAGCTTAATCAGCCCAGACTGACCAAATGCTGCTTCTTTAAGCAATTACAGTAGAAACTTAAACCTCTGCCACAGTGTTATGAAAGTTATCAGTTTCTAATGTTGATAAACATTCAAAATGTGTGAGGACTGTCAGTCTCCAACAGGACACATGTTGTCTTTTGTGTGCTCTCACTAAGACAAGTGTGTCATCATCTGCTGTTCACTGCGTTTTGAAGCTTAATCAGCCCAGACTGACCAAATGCTGCTTCTTTAAGCAATTACAGTAGAAACTTAAACCTCTGCCACAGTGTTATGAAAGTTTTTCAACTTCTAATGTTGATAAACATTCAATATGTATGAGGCACTGTCAGTCCCAACAGGACACATGTTGTCTTTTGTGTGCTCTCACTAAGACAAGTGTGTCATCCATCTGCTGTTCACTGCGTTTGAAGCTTAATCAGCCCAGACTGACCAAATGCTGCTTCTTTAAGCAATTACAGTAGAAACTTAAACCTCTGCCACAGTGTTATGAAAGTTTATCAGTTCTAATGTTGATAAACATTCAAAATGTGTGAGGACTGTCAGTCTCCAACAGGACACATGTTGCGTCTTGTGTGCTCTCACTAAGACAAGTGTGTCATCATCTGCTGTTCACTGCGTTTTGAAGCTTAATCAGCCCCAGACTGACCAAATGCTGCTTCTTTAAGCAATTACAATAGAAACTTAAATCTCTGCCACAGTGTTATGAAAGTTTTTCAACTTCTAATGTTGATAAACATTCAATGATGACTGAGGACTGGTCAGTCTCCAAACAGGACACATGTTGTCTTTTGTGTGCTCTCACTAAGACAAGTGTGTCATCATCTGCTGTTCACTGCGTTTTGAAGCTTAATCAGCCCAGACTGACCAAATGCTGCTTCTTTAAGCAATTACAGTAGAAACTTAAACCTCTGCCACAGTGTTATGAAAGTTTATCAGTTTCTAATGTTGATAAACATTCAAAATGTGTGAGGACTGTCAGTCTCCAACAGGACACATGTTGCGTACTGTGTGCTCTCACTAAGACAAGTGTGTCATCATCTGCTGTTCACTGCGTTTTGAAGCTTAATCAGCCCAGACTGACCAAATGCTGCTTCTTTAAGCAATTACAGTAGAAACTTAAACCCTCTGCCACAGTGTTATGAAAGTTTATCAGTTTTCTAATGTTGATAAACATTCAAAATGTGTGAGGACTGTCAGTCTCCAACAGGAACACATCTTGCGTACTGTGTGCTTCACTAAGACAAGTGTGTCATCATCTGCTGTTCACTGCGTTTTGAAGCTTAATCAGCCCAGACTGACCAATAGCTGGCTTCTTTAAGCAATTACAGTAGAAACTTAAACCTCTGCCACAGTGTTATGAAAGTTTATCAGCTTCTAATGTTGATAAACATTCAAAATGATGATGAGGACTGGTCAGTCCCCAACAGGACACATGTTGCGTACTGTGTGCTCTCACTAAGACAAGTGTGTCATCATCTGCTGTTCACTGCGTTTTGAAGCTTAATCAGCCCAGACTGACCAAATGCTGCTTCTTTAAGCAATTACAGTAGAAACTTAAACCTCTGCCACAGTGTTATGAAAGTTTATCAGTTTCTAATGTTGATAAACATTCAAAATGTGTGAGGACTGTCAGTCTCCAACAGGACACATGTTGGTACTGTGTGCTCTCACTAAGACAAGTGTGTCATCATCTGCTGTTCACTGCGTTTTGGAAGCTTAATCAGCCCAGACTGACCAAAATGCTGCTTCTTTAAGCAATTACAATAGAAACTTAAATCTCTGCCACAGTGTTATGAAAGTTTTTCAACTTCTAATGTTGATAAACATTCAATGATGACTGAGGCACTGCTAGTCCCCAACAGGACACATGTTGTCTTTTGTGTGCTCTCACTAAGACAAGTGTGTCATCATCTGCTGTTCACTGCGTTTTGAAGCTTAATCAGCCCAGACTGACCAAATGCTGCTTCTTTAAGCAATTACAGTAGAAACTTAAACCTCTGCCACAGTGTTATGAAAGTTTATCAGTTTCTAATGTTGATAAACATTCAAAATGTGTGAGGACTGTCAGTCTCCAACAGGACACATGTTGCGTACTGTGTGCTCTCACTAAGACAAGTGTGTCATCATCTGCTGTTCACTGCGTTTTGAAGCTTAATCAGCCCAGACTGACCAAATGCTGCTTCTTTAAGCAATTACAGTAGAAACTTAAACCTCTGCCACAGTGTTATGAAAGTTTATCAGTTTCTAATGTTGATAAACATTCAAAATGTGTGAGGACTGTCAGTCTCCAACAGAACACATGTTGCGTACTGTGTGCTCTCACTAAGACAAGTGTGTCATCATCTGCTGTTCACTGCGTTTTGAAGCTTAATCAGCCCAGACTGACCAATACTGCTTCTTTAAGCAATTACAGTAGAAACTTAAACCTCTGCCACAGTGTTATGAAAGTTTTTCAACTAATGTTGATAAACATTCAATGATGACTGAGGAATGTCAGTCCTTAACAGAACACATGTTGTCTTTTGTGTGCTCTCACTAAGACAAGTGTGTCATCATCTGCTGTTCACTGCGTTTTGAAGCTTAATCAGCCCAGATTGACCAAATACTGCTTCTTTAAGCAATTACAGTAGAAACTTAAACCTCTGCCACAGTGTTATGAAAGGTTTTTCAACTTCTAATGTTGTTAAACATTCAATGATGACTGAGGCACTGGTAGTCCCCAGCAGGAACACATGTTGTCTTTTGTGTGCTCTCACTAAGACAAGTGTGTCATCATCTGCTGTTCACTGCGTTTTGAAGCTTAATCAGCCCAGACTGACCAAATGCTGCTTCTTTAAGCAATTACAGTAGAAACTTAAACCTCTGCCACAGTGTTATGAAAGTTTATCAGTTTCTAATGTTGATAAACATTCAAAATGTGTGAGGACTGTCAGTCCTCCAACAGGACACATGTTGTCTTTTGTGTGCTCTCACTAAGACAAGTGTGTCATCATCTGCTGTTCACTGCGTTTTGAAGCTTAATCAGCCCAGACTGACCAATACTGCTTCTTTAAGCAATTACAGTAGAAACTTAAACCTCTGCCACAGTGTTATGAAAGTTTTTCAACTTCTAATGTTGATAAACATTCAATGATGACTGAGCACTGGTAGTCCCCAACAGGACACATGTTGCGTACTGTGTGCTCTCACTAAGACAAGTGTGTCATCATCTGCTGTTCACTGCGTTTTGAAGCTTAATCAGCCCAGACTGACCAAATGCTGCTTCTTTAAGCAATTACAGTAGAAACTTAAACCTCTGCACAGTGTTATGAAAGTTTATCACTTTCTAATGTTGATAAACATTCAAAATGTGTGAGGACTGTCAGTCCCCAGCAGGACACATGTTGTCTTTTGTGTGCTCTCACTAAGACAAGTGTGTCATCATCTGCTGTTCACTGCGTTTTGGAAGCTTAATCAGCCCAGACTGACCAATACTGCTTCTTTAAGCAATTACAGTAGAAACTTAAACCTCTGCCACAGTGTTATGAAAGTTTTTCAACTTCTAATGTTGATAAACATTCAATGATGACTGAGCACTGGTAGTCCCCAACAGGACACATGTTGCGTACTGTGTGCTCTCACTAAGACAAGTGTGTCATCATCTGCTGTTCACTGCGTTTGAAGCTTAATCAGCCCAGACTGACCAAATGCTGCTTCTTTAAGCAATTACAATAGAAACTTAAATCTCTGCCACAGTGTTATGAAAGTTTTTCAACTTCTAATGTTGATAAACATTCAATGATGACTGAGCACTGGTAGTCCCCAACAGGACACATGTTGCGTACTGTGTGCTCTCACTAAGACAAGTGTGTCATCATCTGCTGTTCACTGCGTTTTGAAGCTTAATCAGCCCAGACTGACCAAATGCTGCTTCTTTAAGCAATTACAGTAGAAACTTAAACCTCTGCCACAGTGTTATGAAAGTTTATCAGTTTCTAATGTTGATAAACATTCAAAATGTGTGAGGACTGGTCAGTCTCCAACAGGACACATGTTGCGTACTGTGTGCTCTCACTAAGACAAGTGTGTCATCATCTGCTGTTCACTGCGTTTTGAAGCTTAATCAGCCCAGACTGACCAAATGCTGCTTCTTTAAGCAATTACAGTAGAAACTTAAACCTCTGCCACAGTGTTATGAAAGTTTATCACTTTCTAATGTTGATAAACATTCAAAATGTGTGAGGACTGTCAGTCTCCAACAGAACACATGTTGCGTACTTTGTGTGCTCTTACTAAGACAAGTGTGTCATCATCTGCTGTTCACTGCGTTTTGAAGCTTAATCAGCCCAGACTGACCAATACTGCTTCTTTAAGCAATTACAGTAGAAACTTAAACCTCTGCCACAGTGTTATGAAAGTTTTTCAACTAATGTTGATAAACATTCAATGATGACTGAGGAATGTCAGTCCTTAACAGAACACATGTTGTCTTTTGTGTGCTCTCACTAAGACAAGTGTGTCATCATCTGCTGTTCACTGCGTTTTGAAGCTTAATCAGCCCAGATTGACCAAATACTGCTTCTTTAAGCAATTACAGTAGAAACTTAAACCTCTGCCACAGTGTTATGAAGGTTTTTCAACTTCTAATGTTGTTAAACATTCAGATGATGACTGAGCACTGGTAGTCCCCAGCAGGACACATGTTGTCTTTTGTGTGCTCTCACTAAGACAAGTGTGTCATCATCTGCTGTTCACTGCGTTTTGAAGCTTAATCAGCCCAGACTGACCAAATGCTGCTTCTTTAAGCAATTACAGTAGAAACTTAAACCTCTGCCACAGTGTTATGAAAGTTTATCAGTTTCTAATGTTGATAAACATTCAAAATGTGTGAGGACTGTCAGTCCCCAGCAGGACACATGTTGTCTTTTGTGTGCTCTCACTAAGACAAGTGTGTCATCATCTGCTGTTCACTGCGTTTTGAAGCTTAATCAGCCCAGACTGACCAATACTGCTTCTTTAAGCAATTACAGTAGAAACTTAAACCTCTGCCACAGTGTTATGAAAGTTTTTCAACTTCTAATGTTGATAAACATTCAATGATGACTGAGCACTGGTAGTCCCCAACAGGACACATGTTGCGTACTGTGTGCTCTCACTAAGACAAGTGTGTCATCATCTGCTGTTCACTGCGTTTTGAAGTCTTAATCAGCCCAGACTGACCAAATGCTGCTTCTTTAAGCAATTACAGTAGAAACTTAAACCTCTGCCACAGTGTTATGAAAGTTTATCAGTTTCTAATGTTGATAAACATTCAAAATGTGTGAGGACTGTCAGTCTCCAACAGAACACATCTTGCGTACTGTGTGCTATTACTAAGACAAGTGTGTCATCATCTGCTGTTTACTGCGTTTTGAAGCTTAATCAGCCCAGACTGACCAATACTGCTTCTTTAAGCAATTAGCAGTAGAAACTTAAACCTCTGCCACAGTGTTATGAAAGTTTTTCAACTTCTAATGTTGATAAACATTCAATGATGACTGAGCACTGGTAGTCCCCAACAGGACACATGTTGCGTACTGTGTGCTCTCACTAAGACAAGTGTGTCATCATCTGCTGTTCACTGCGTTTTGAAGCTTAATCAGCCCAGACTGACCAAATGCTGCTTCTTTAAGCAATTACAGTAGAAACTTAAACCTCTGCCACAGTGTTATGAAAGTTTATCAGTTTCTAATGTTGATAAACATTCAAAATGTGTGAGGACTGTCAGTCTCCAACAGGACACATGTTGCGTACTGTGTGCTCTCACTAAGACAAGTGTGTCATCATCTGCTGTTCACTGCGTTTTGAAGCTTAATCAGCCCAGACTGACCAAATGCTGCTTCTTTAAGCAATTACAGTAGAAACTTAAACCTCTGCCACAGTGTTATGAAAGTTTATCAGTTTCTAATGTTGATAAACATTCAAAATGTGTGAGGACTGTCAGTCTCCAACAGGACACATGTTGCATACTGTGTGCTCTCTACTAAGACAAGTGTGTCATCATCTGCTGTTCACTGCGTTTTGAAGCTTAATCAGCCCAGACTGACCAAATGCTGCTTCTTTAAGCAATTACAATAGAAACTTAAACCTCTGCCACAGTGTTATGAAAGTTTATCAGTCTCTAATGTTGATAAACATTCAAAATGTGTGAGGACTGTCAGTCTCCAACAGGACACATGTTGGTACTTTGTGTGCTCTCACTAAGACAAGTGTGTCATCATCTGCTGTTCACTGCGTTTTGAAGCTTAATCAGCCCAGACTGACCAAATGCTGCTTCTTTAAGCAATTACAGTAGAAACTTAAACCTCTGCCACAGTGTTATGAAAGTTTAGTCAGTTTCTAATGTTGATAAACATTCAAAATGTGTGAGGACTGTCAGTCTCCAACAGGACACATGTTGCATACTGTGTGCTCTCACTAAGACAAGTGTGTCATCATCTGCTGTTCACTGCGTTTTGAAGCTTAATCAGCCCAGACTGACCAAATGCTGCTTCTTTAAGCAATTACAATAGAAACTTAAACCTCTGCCACAGTGTTATGAAAGTTTATCAGTCTCTAATGTTGATAAACATTCAAAATGTGTGAGGACTGTCAGTCTCCAACAGGACACATGTTGTCTTTTGTGTGCTCTCACTAAGACAAGTGTGTCATCATCTGCTGTTCACTGCGTTTTGAAGGCTTAATCAGCCCAGACTGACCAAATGCTGCTTCTTTAAGCAATTACAATAGAAACTTAAATCTCTGCCACAGTGTTATGAAAGTTTTTCAACTAATGTTGATAAACATTCAATGATGACTGAGCACTGGTAGTCCCCAACAGGACACATGTTGTCTTTTGTGTGCTCTCACTAAGACAAGTGTGTCATCATCTGCTGTTCACTGCGTTTTGAAGCTTAATCAGCCCAGACTGACCAAATGCTGCTTCTTTAAGCAATTACAGTAGAAACTTAAACCTCTGCCACAGTGTTATGAAAGTTTGTCAGTTTCTAATGTTGATAAACATTCAAAATGTGTGAGGACTGTCAGTCTCCAACAGACACATGTTGCATACTGTGTGCTCTCACTAAGACAAGTGTGTTCATCATCTGCTGTTCACTGCGTTTTGAAGCTTAATCAGCCCAGACTGACCAAATGCTGCTTCTTTAAGCAATTACAATAGAAACTTAAACCTCTGCCACAGTGTTATGAAAGTTTATCAGTCTCTAATGTTGATAAACATTCAAAATGTGTGAGGACTGTCAGTCTCCAACAGGACACATGTTGTCTTTTGTGTGCTCTCACTAAGACAAGTGTGTCATCATCTGCTGTTCACTGCGTTTTGAAGCTTAATCAGCCCAGACTGACCAAATGCTGCTTCTTTAAGCAATTACAATAGAAACTTAAATCTCTGCCACAGTGTTATGAAAGTTTTTCAACTAATGTTGATAAACATTCAATGATGACTGAGCACTGGTAGTCCCAACAGGACACATGTTGTCTTTTGTGTGCTCTCACTAAGACAAGTGTGTCATCATCTGCTGTTCACTGCGTTTTGAAGCTTAATCAGCCCAGACTGACCAAATGCTGCTTCTTTAAGCAATTACAGTAGAAAACTTAAACCTCTGCCACAGTGTTATGAAAGTTTATCAGTTTCTAATGTTGATAAACATTCAAAATGTGTGAGGACTGTCAGTCTCCAACAGAACACATCTTGCGTACTGTGTGCTTTACTAAGACAAGTGTGTCATCATCTGCTGTTCACTGCGTTTTGAAGCTTAATCAGCCCAGACTGACCAATACTGCTTCTTTAAGCAATTGCAGTAGAAACTTAAACCTCTGCACAGTGTTATGAAAGTTTTTCAACTTCTAATGTTGATAAACATTCAATGATGGACTGAGCACTGGTAGTCCCCAACAGGACACATGTTGCGTACTGTGTGCTCTCACTAAGACAAGTGTGTCATCATCTGCTGTTCACTGCGTTTTGAAGCTTAATCAGCCCAGACTGACCAAATGCTGCTTCTTTAAGCAATTACAGTAGAAACTTAAACCTCTGCCACAGTGTTATGAAAGTTTATCAGTTTCTAATGTTGATAAACATTCAAAATGTGTGAGGACTGTCAGTCTCCAACAGGACACATGTTGCGTACTGTGTGCTCTCACTAAGACAAGTGTGTCATCATCTGCTGTTCACTGCGTTTTGAAGCTTAATCAGCCCAGACTGACCAAATGCTGCTTCTTTAAGCAATTACAGTAGAAACTTAAACCTCTGCCACAGTGTTATGAAAGTTTATCAGTTTCTAATGTTGATAAACATTCAAAATGTGTGAGGACTGTCAGTCCCAAAGGACACATGTTGCTACTGTGTGCTCTCACTAAGACAAGTGTGTCATCATCTGCTGTTCACTGCGTTTTGAAGCTTAATCAGCCCAGACTGACCAAATGCTGCTTCTTTAAGCAATTACAATAGAAACTTAAACCTCTGCCACAGTGTTATGAAAGTTTATCAGTTCTAATGTTGATAAACATTCAAAATGTGTGAGGACTGTCAGTCTCCAACAGGACACATGTTGTCTTTTGTGTGCTCTCACTAAGACAAGTGTGTCATCATCTGCTGTTCACTGCGTTTTGAAGCTTAATCAGCCCAGACTGACCAAATGCTGCTTCTTTAAGCAATTACAATAAAACTTAAACCTCTGCCACAGTGTTATGAAAGTTTTTCAACTAATGTTGATAAACATTCAATGATGACTGAGGACTGTCAGTCCCCAACAGGACACATGTTGCTTTTGTGCTCTCACTAAGACAAGTGTGTCATCATCTGCTGTTCACTGCGTTTTGAAGGCTTAATCAGCCCAGACTGACCAAATGCTGCTTCTTTAAGCAATTACAGTAGAAACTTAAACCTCTGCCACAGTGTTATGAAAGTTTTCAGTTTCTAATGTTGATAAACATTCAAAATGTGTGAGGACTGTCAGTCTCCAACAGGACACATGTTGCTACTGTGTGCTCTCACTAAGACAAGTGTGTCATCATCTGCTGTTCACTGCGTTTTGAAGCTTAATCAGCCCAGACTGACCAAATGCTGCTTCTTTAAGCAATTACAGTAGAAACTTAAACCTCTGCCACAGTGTTATGAAAGTTTATCAGTTCTAATGTTGATAAACATTCAAAATGTGTGAGGACTGTCAGTCTCCAACAGGACACATGTTGTCTTTTGTGTGCTCTCACTAAGACAAGTGTGTCATCATCTGCTGTTCACTGCGTTTTGAAGCTTAATCAGCCCAGACTGACCAAATGCTGCTTCTTTAAGCAATTACAATAGAAACTTAAACTCTGCCACAGTGTTATGAAAGTTTTTCAACTAATGTTGATAAACATTCAATGATGACTGAGCACTGTAGTCCCCAACAGGACACATGTTGCTTTGTGTGCTCTCACTAAGACAAGTGTGTCATCATCTGCTGTTCACTGCGTTTTGAAGCTTAATCAGCCCAGACTGACCAAATGCTGCTTCTTTAAGCAATTACAGTAGAAACTTAAACCTCTGCCACAGTGTTATGAAAGTTTATCACTTTCTAATGTTGATAAACATTCAAAATGTGTGAGGACTGTCAGTCTCCAACAGGACACATGTTGTCTACTGTGTGCTCTCACTAAGACAAGTGTCATCATCTGCTGTTCACTGCGTTTTGAAGCTTAATCAGCCCAGACTGACCAAATGCTGCTTCTTTAAGCAATTACAGTAGAAACTTAAACCTCTGCCACAGTGTTATGAAAGTTTATCAACTTTCTAATGTTGATAAACATTCAAAATGTGTGAGGACTGTCAGTCCCAACAGGACACATGTTGCTTTTGTGTGCTCTCACTAAGACAAGTGTGTCATCATCTGCTGTTCACTGCGTTTTGAAGCTTAATCAGCCCAGACTGACCAAATGCTGCTTCTTTAAGCAATTACAGTAGAAACTTAAACCTCTGCCACAGTGTTATGAAAGTTTTTCAACTTCTAATGTTGATAAACATTCAATGATGACTGAGGACTGTCAGTCCCCAACAGGACACATGTTGCGTACTGTGTGCTCTCACTAAGACAAGTGTGTCATCATCTGCTGTTCACTGCGTTTTGAAGCTTAATCAGCCCAGACTGACCAAATGCTGCTTCTTTAAGCAATTACAGTAGAAAACTTAAACCTCTGCCACAGTGTTATGAAAGTTTATCAGTTTCTAATGTTGATAAACATTCAAAATGTGTGAGGACTGTCAGTCTCCAACAGGACACATGTTGCGTACTGTGTGCTCTCACTAAGACAAGTGTGTCATCATCTGCTGTTCACTGCGTTTTGAAGCTTAATCAGCCCAGACTGACCAAATGCTGCTTCTTTAAGCAATTACAGTAGAAACTTAAACCTCTGCCAGTGTTATGAAAGTTTTTCAGCTAATGTTGATAAACATTCAATGATGTGAGGACTGTAGTCCCCAACAGGACACATGTTGTCTTTTGTGTGCTCTCACTAAGACAAGTGTGTCATCATCTGCTGTTCACTGCGTTTTGAAGCTTAATCAGCCCAGACTGACCAAATGCTGCTTCTTTAAGCAATTACAGTAGAAACTTAAACCTCTGCCACAGTGTTATGAAAGTTTATCACTTTCTAATGTTGATAAACATTCAAAATGTGTGAGGACTGTCAGTCTCCAACAGGACACATGTTGCGTACTGTGTGCTCTCACTAAGACAAGTGTGTCATCATCTGCTGTTCACTGCGTTTTGAAGCTTAATCAGCCCAGACTGACCAAATGCTGCTTCTTTAAGCAATTACAGTAGAAACTTAAACCTCTGCCACAGTGTTATGAAAGTTTATCACTTTCTAATGTTGATAAACATTCAAATGTGAGGACTGGTAGTCCCCAACAGGACACATGTTGCGTACTGTGTGCTCTCACTAAGACAAGTGTGTCATCATCTGCTGTTCACTGCGTTTTGAAGCTTAATCAGCCCAGACTGACCAAATGCTGCTTCTTTAAGCAATTACAGTAGAAACTTAAACCTCTGCCACAGTGTTATGAAAGTTTATCAGTTTCTAATGTTGATAAACATTCAAAATGTGTGAGGACTGTCAGTCTCCAACAGGACACATGTTGCGT
>NW_026117171.1:0-32243 GCF_001640805.2 Lates calcarifer | reverse complement strand
TGTGTGCTCTCACTAAGACAAGTGTGTCATCATCTGCTGTTCACTGCGTTTTGAAGCTTAATCAGCCCAGACTGACCAAATGCTGCTTCTTTAAGCAATTACAGTAGAAACTTAAACCTCTGCCACAGTGTTATGAAAGTTTATCAGTTTCTAATGTTGATAAACATTCAAAATGTGTGAGGACTGTCAGTCTCCAACAGGACACATGTTGCGTACTGTGTGCTCTCACTAAGACAAGTGTGTCATCATCTGCTGTTCACTGCGTTTTGAAGCTTAATCAGCCCAGACTGACCAAATGCTGCTTCTTTAAGCAATTACAGTAGAAACTTAAACCTCTGCCACAGTGTTATGAAAGTTTATCAGTTTCTAATGTTGATAAACATTCAAAATGTGTGAGGACTGTCAGTCTCCAACAGGACACATGTTGCGTACTGTGTGCTCTCACTAAGACAAGTGTGTCATCATCTGCTGTTCACTGCGTTTTGAAGCTTAATCAGCCCAGACTGACCAATGCTGCTTCTTTAAGCAATTACAGTAGAAACTTAAACCTCTGCCACAGTGTTATGAAAGTTTTTCAGTTTCTAATGTTGATAAACATTCAATGACTGAGACTGTCAGTCCCCAACAGGACACATGTTGCGTACTGTGTGCTCTCACTAAGACAAGTGTGTCATCATCTGCTGTTCACTGCGTTTTGAAGCTTAATCAGCCCAGACTGACCAAATGCTGCTTCTTTAAGCAATTACAGTAGAAACTTAAACCTCTGCCACAGTGTTATGAAAGTTTATCAGTTTCTAATGTTGATAAACATTCAAAATGTGTGAGGACTGTCAGTCTCCAACAGGACACAGCTCTCACTAAGACAAGTGTGTCATCATCTGCTGTTCACTGCGTTTTGAAGCTTAATCAGCCCAGACTAATGCTGCTTCTTTAAGCAATTACAGTAGAAACTTAAACCTCTGCCACAGTGTTATGAAAGTTTTTCAACTAATGTTGATAAACATTCAATGATGACTGAGCACTGTAGTCCCAACAGGACACATGTTGTCTTGTGTGCTCTCACTAAGACAAGTGTGTCATCATCTGCTGTTCACTGCGTTTTGAAGCTTAATCAGCCCAGACTGACCAAATGCTGCTTCTTTAAGCAATTACAGTAGAAACTTAAACCTCTGCCACAGTGTTATGAAAGTTTATCAGTTTCTAATGTTGAAACATTCAAATGTGTGAGGACTGTCAGTCTCCAACAGGACACATGTTGCGTACTGTGTGCTCTCACTAAGACAAGTGTGTCATCATCTGCTGTTCACTGCGTTTTGAAGCTTAATCAGCCCAGACTGACCAAATGCTGCTTCTTTAAGCAATTACAGTAGAAACTTAAACCTCTGCCACAGTGTTATGAAAGTTTATCAGTTTCTAATGTTGATAAACATTCAAAATGTGTGAGGACTGTCAGTCTCCAAGACACATGTTGCGTACTGTGTGCTCTCACTAAGACAAGTGTGTCATCATCTGCTGTTCACTGCGTTTTGAAGCTTAATCAGCCAGACTGACCAAATGCTGCTTCTTTAAGCAATTACAGTAGAAACTTAAACCTCTGCCACAGTGTTATGAAAGTTTTTCAATTCTAATGTTGATAAACATTCAAATGACTGAGGACTGTCAGTCCAACAGGACACATGTTGTCTTTGTGTGCTCTCACTAAGACAAGTGTGTCATCATCTGCTGTTCACTGCGTTTTGAAGCTTAATCAGCCCAGACTGACCAAATGCTGCTTCTTTAAGCAATTACAGTAGAAACTTAAACCTCTGCCACAGTGTTATGAAAGTTTATCAGTTTCTAATGTTGATAAACATTCAAAATGTGTGAGGACTGTCAGTCTCCAACAGGACACATGTTGTCTTTGTGTGCTCTCACTAAGACAAGTGTGTCATCATCTGCTGTTCACTGCGTTTTGAAGCTTAATCAGCCCAGACTGACCAAATGCTGCTTCTTTAAGCAATTACAGTAGAAACTTAAACCTCTGCCACAGTGTTATGAAAGTTTTATCAGTTTCTAATGTTGATAAACATTCAAAATGTGTGAGGACTGTCAGTCTCCAACAGGACACATGTTGCGTACTGTGTGCTCTCACTAAGACAAGTGTGTCATCATCTGCTGTTCACTGCGTTTTGAAGCTTAATCAGCCCAGACTGACCAAATGCTGCTTCTTTAAGCAATTACAGTAGAAACTTAAACCTCTGCCACAGTGTTATGAAAGTTTATTTTCTAATGTTGATAAACATTCAAAATGTGTGAGGACTGTCAGTCTCCAACAGGACACATGTTGTCTGTGTGCTCTCACTAAGACAAGTGTGTCATCATCTGCTGTTCACTGCGTTTTGAAGCTTAATCAGCCCAGACTGACCAAATGCTGCTTCTTTAAGCAATTACAGTAGAAACTTAAACCTCTGCCACAGTGTTATGAAAGTTTATCAGTTTCTAATGTTGATAAACATTCAAAAATGAGGACTGTCAGTCTCCAACAGGACACATGTTGTCTTTTGTGTGCTCTCACTAAGACAAGTGTGTCATCATCTGCTGTTCACTGCGTTTTGAAGCTTAATCAGCCCAGACTGACCAAATGCTGCTTCTTTAAGCAATTACAGTAGAAACTTAAACCTCTGCCACAGTGTTATGAAAGTTTTTCAACTTCTAATGTTGATAAACATTCAATGTGTGAGGACTGTCAGTCCCCAACAGGACACATGTTGTCTTTTGTGTGCTCTCACTAAGACAAGTGTGTCATCATCTGCTGTTCACTGCGTTTTGAAGCTTAATCAGCCCAGACTGACCAAATGCTGCTTCTTTAAGCAATTACAGTAGAAACTTAAACCTCTGCCACAGTGTTATGAAAGTTTATCATTTCTAATGTTGATAAACATTCAAAATGTGTGAGACTGTAGTCCCAACAGGACACATGTTGCGTACTGTGTGCTCTCACTAAGACAAGTGTGTCATCATCTGCTGTTCACTGCGTTTTGAAGCTTAATCAGCCCAGACTGACCAAATGCTGCTTCTTTAAGCAATTACAGTAGAAACTTAAACCTCTGCCACAGTGTTATGAAAGTTTATCAGTTTCTAATGTTGATAAACATTCAAAATGTGTGAGGACTGTCAGTCTCCAACAGGACACATGTTGCTTTGTGTGCTCTCACTAAGACAAGTGTGTCATCATCTGCTGTTCACTGCGTTTTGAAGCTTAATCAGCCCAGACTGACCAAATGCTGCTTCTTTAAGCAATTACAGTAGAAACTTAAACCTCTGCCACAGTGTTATGAAAGTTTTTCAACTTCTAATGTTGATAAACATTCAATGATGACTGAGGACTGTCAGTCCCAACAGGACACATGTTGCGTACTGTGTGCTCTCACTAAGACAAGTGTGTCATCATCTGCTGTTCACTGCGTTTTGAAGCTTAATCAGCCCAGACTGACCAAATGCTGCTTCTTTAAGCAATTACAGTAGAAACTTAAACCTCTGCCACAGTGTTATGAAAGTTTATCAGTTTCTAATGTTGATAAACATTCAAAATGTGTGAGGACTGTCAGTCTCCAACAGGACACATGTTTACTGTGTGCTCTCACTAAGACAAGTGTGTCATCATCTGCTGTTCACTGCGTTTTGAAGCTTAATCAGCCCAGACTGACCAAATGCTGCTTCTTTAAGCAATTACAATAGAAACTTAAACCTCTGCCACAGTGTTATGAAAGTTTTCAACTTCTAATGTTGATAAACATTCAATGTGACTGAGACTGTAGTCCCCAACAGGACACATGTTGTCTTTTGTGTGCTCTCACTAAGACAAGTGTGTCATCATCTGCTGTTCACTGCGTTTTGAAGCTTAATCAGCCCAGACTGACCAAATGCTGCTTCTTTAAGCAATTACAGTAGAAACTTAAACCTCTGCCACAGTGTTATGAAAGTTTATCAGTTTCTAATGTTGATAAACATTCAAAATGTGTGAGGACTGTCAGTCTCCAACAGGACACATGTTGCGTACTGTGTGCTCTCACTAAGACAAGTGTGTCATCATCTGCTGTTCACTGCGTTTTGAAGCTTAATCAGCCCAGACTGACCAAATGCTGCTTCTTTAAGCAATTACAGTAGAAACTTAAACCTCTGCCACAGTGTTATGAAAGTTTATCAGTTTCTAATGTTGATAAACATTCAAATGTGTGACTGTCAGTCCCAACAGGACACATGTTGCGTACTGTGTGCTCTCACTAAGACAAGTGTGTCATCATCTGCTGTTCACTGCGTTTTGAAGCTTAATCAGCCCAGACTGACCAAATGCTGCTTCTTTAAGCAATTACATAGAAACTTAAACCTCTGCCACAGTGTTATGAAAGTTTTTCAACTAATGTTGATAAACATTCAATGTGTGAGGATGTCAGTCCAACAGGACACATGTTGTCTTTTGTGTGCTCTCACTAAGACAAGTGTGTCATCATCTGCTGTTCACTGCGTTTTGAAGCTTAATCAGCCCAGACTGACCAAATGCTGCTTCTTTAAGCAATTACAGTAGAAACTTAAACCTCTGCCACAGTGTTATGAAGTTTTTCAACTTCTAATGTTGATAAACATTCAATGATGACTGGACTGTCAGTCCCAACAGGACACATGTTGTCTTTTGTGTGCTCTCACTAAGACAAGTGTGTCATCATCTGCTGTTCACTGCGTTTTGAAGCTTAATCAGCCCAGACTGACCAAATGCTGCTTCTTTAAGCAATTACAGTAGAAACTTAAACCTCTGCCACAGTGTTATGAAAGTTTATCAGTTTCTAATGTTGATAAACATTCAAAAATGTGTGAGGACTGTCAGTCTCCAACAGGACACATGTTGCTTTGTGTGCTCTCACTAAGACAAGTGTGTCATCATCTGCTGTTCACTGCGTTTTGAAGCTTAATCAGCCCAGACTGACCAAATGCTGCTTCTTTAAGCAATTACAGTAGAAACTTAAACCTCTGCCACAGTGTTATGAAAGTTTTTTCAACTTCTAATGTTGATAAACATTCAATGATGACTGAGACTGTCAGTCCCCAACAGGACACATGTTGCGTACTGTGTGCTCTCACTAAGACAAGTGTGTCATCATCTGCTGTTCACTGCGTTTTGAAGCTTAATCAGCCCAGACTGACCAAATGCTTCTTTAAGCAATTACAGTAGAAACTTAAACCTCTGCCACAGTGTTATGAAAGTTTATCAGTTTCTAATGTTGATAAACATTCAAAATGTGTGAGGACTGTCAGTCCCCAACAGGACACATGTTGTTTTGTGTGCTCTCACTAAGACAAGTGTGTCATCATCTGCTGTTCACTGCGTTTTGAAGCTTAATCAGCCCAGACTGACCAAATGCTGCTTCTTTAAGCAATTACAGTAGAAACTTAAACCTCTGCCACAGTGTTATGAAAGTTTTTTTCTAATGTTGATAAACATTCAATGATGACTGAGGACTGTCAGTCCCCAACAGGACACATGTTGCGTACTGTGTGCTCTCACTAAGACAAGTGTGTCATCATCTGCTGTTCACTGCGTTTTGAAGCTTAATCAGCCCAGACTGACCAAATGCTGCTTCTTTAAGCAATTACAGTAGAAACTTAAACCTCTGCCACAGTGTTATGAAAGTTTTTCACTTCTAATGTTGATAAACATTCAAAATGTGTGAGACTGTCAGTCCCAACAGGACACATGTTGCGTACTGTGTGCTCTCACTAAGACAAGTGTGTCATCATCTGCTGTTCACTGCGTTTTGAAGCTTAATCAGCCCAGACTGACCAAAATGCTGCTTCTTTAAGCAATTACAGTAGAAACTTAAACCTCTGCCACAGTGTTATGAAAGTTTATCAGTTTCTAATGTTGATAAACATTCAAAATGTGTGAGGACTGTCAGTCTCCAACAGGACACATGTTGCGTACTGTGTGCTCTCACTAAGACAAGTGTGTCATCATCTGCTGTTCACTGCGTTTTGAAGCTTAATCAGCCCAGACTGACCAAATGCTGCTTCTTTAAGCAATTACAGTAGAAACTTAAACCTCTGCCACAGTGTTATGAAAGTTTATCAGTTTCTAATGTTGATAAACATTCAAAATGTGTGAGGACTGTCAGTCTCCAACAGGACACATGTTGCGTACTGTGTGCTCTCTAAGACAAGTGTGTCATCATCTGCTGTTCACTGCGTTTTGAAGCTTAATCAGCCCAGACTGACCAAATGCTGCTTCTTTAAGCAATTACAGTAGAAACTTAAACCTCTGCCACAGTGTTATGAAAGTTTTCACTCTAATGTTGATAAACATTCAATGATGACTGAGGACTGTCAGTCCCAACAGGACACATGTTGCTTTTGTGTGCTCTCACTAAGACAAGTGTGTCATCATCTGCTGTTCACTGCGTTTTGAAGCTTAATCAGCCAGACTGACCAAATGCTGCTTCTTTAAGCAATTACAGTAGAAACTTAAACCTCTGCCACAGTGTTATGAAAGTTTTTCAACTTCTAATGTTGATAAACATTCAATGTGACTGAGACTGTCAGTCCCCAACAGGACACATGTTGCTTTTGTGTGCTCTCACTAAGACAAGTGTGTCATCATCTGCTGTTCACTGCGTTTTGAAGCTTAATCAGCCCAGACTGACCAAATGCTGCTTCTTTAAGCAATTACAGTAGAAACTTAAACCTCTGCCACAGTGTTATGAAAGTTTATCAGTTTCTAATGTTGATAAACATTCAAAATGTGTGAGGACTGTCAGTCAACAGGACACATGTTGCTTTTGTGTGCTCTCACTAAGACAAGTGTGTCATCATCTGCTGTTCACTGCGTTTTGAAGCTTAATCAGCCCAGACTGACCAAATGCTGCTTCTTTAAGCAATTACAGTAGAAACTTAAACCTCTGCCACAGTGTTATGAAAGTTTTCAACTTCTAATGTTGATAAACATTCAATGATGTGAGGACTGTCAGTCCCAACAGGACACATGTTGTCTGTGTGCTCTCACTAAGACAAGTGTGTCATCATCTGCTGTTCACTGCGTTTTGAAGCTTAATCAGCCCAGACTGACCAAATGCTGCTTCTTTAAGCAATTACAGTAGAAACTTAAACCTCTGCCACAGTGTTATGAAAGTTTATCAGTTTCTAATGTTGATAAACATTCAAAATGTGAGGACTGTCAGTCTCCAACAGGACACATGTTGCGTACTGTGTGCTCTCACTAAGACAAGTGTGTCATCATCTGCTGTTCACTGCGTTTTGAAGCTTAATCAGCCCAGACTGACCAAATGCTGCTTCTTTAAGCAATTACAGTAGAAACTTAAACCTCTGCCACAGTGTTATGAAAGTTTTTCACTTCTAATGTTGATAAACATTCAATGTGAGGACTGTCAGTCTCCAACAGGACACATGTTGCGTACTGTGTGCTCTCACTAAGACAAGTGTGTCATCATCTGCTGTTCACTGCGTTTTGAAGCTTAATCAGCCCAGACTGACCAAATGCTGCTTCTTTAAGCAATTACAGTAGAAACTTAAACCTCTGCCACAGTGTTATGAAAGTTTTCAGTTTCTAATGTTGATAAACATTCAAAATGTGTGAGGACTGTCAGTCTCCAACAGGACACATGTTGCGTACTGTGTGCTCTCACTAAGACAAGTGTGTCATCATCTGCTGTTCACTGCGTTTTGAAGCTTAATCAGCCCAGACTGACCAAATGCTGCTTCTTTAAGCAATTACAGTAGAAACTTAAACCCTGCCACAGTGTTATGAAAGTTTTCTTCTAATGTTGATAAACATTCAAAATGTGTGAGGACTGTCAGTCTCCAACAGGACACATGTTGCGTACTGTGTGCTCTCACTAAGACAAGTGTGTCATCATCTGCTGTTCACTGCGTTTTGAAGCTTAATCAGCCCAGACTGACCAAATGCTGCTTCTTTAAGCAATTACAGTAGAAACTTAAACCTCTGCCACAGTGTTATGAAAGTTTATCACTTCTAATGTTGATAAACATTCAAAATGGTGAGGACTGTCAGTCCCAACAGGACACATGTTGTCTTTTGTGTGCTCTCACTAAGACAAGTGTGTCATCATCTGCTGTTCACTGCGTTTTGAAGCTTAATCAGCCCAGACTGACCAAATGCTGCTTCTTTAAGCAATTACAGTAGAAACTTAAACCTCTGCCACAGTGTTATGAAAGTTTTCAGTTTCTAATGTTGATAAACATTCAAATGTGTGAGGACTGTCAGTCTCCAACAGGACACATGTTGCGTACTGTGTGCTCTCACTAAGACAAGTGTGTCATCATCTGCTGTTCACTGCGTTTTGAAGCTTAATCAGCCCAGACTGACCAAATGCTGCTTCTTTAAGCAATTACAGTAGAAACTTAAACCTCTGCCACAGTGTTATGAAAGTTTATCAGTTTCTAATGTTGATAAACATTCAAAATGTGTGAGGACTGTCAGTCCAACAGGACACATGTTGTCTTTGTGTGCTCTCACTAAGACAAGTGTGTCATCATCTGCTGTTCACTGCGTTTTGAAGCTTAATCAGCCCAGACTGACCAAATGCTGCTTCTTTAAGCAATTACAGTAGAAACTTAAACCTCTGCCACAGTGTTATGAAAGTTTTTCATTCTAATGTTGATAAACATTCAATGATGACACATGTTGTCTTTTGTGTGCTCTCACTAAGACAAGTGTGTCATCATCTGCTGTTCACTGCGTTTTGAAGCTTAATCAGCCCAGACTGACCAAATGCTGCTTCTTTAAGCAATTACAGTAGAAACTTAAACCTCTGCCACAGTGTTATGAAAGTTTTTCAGCTTCTAATGTTGATAAACATTCAATGTGTGAGGACTGTCAGTCTCCAACAGGACACATGTTGTCTGTGTGCTCTCACTAAGACAAGTGTGTCATCATCTGCTGTTCACTGCGTTTTGAAGCTTAATCAGCCCAGACTGACCAAATGCTGCTTCTTTAAGCAATTACAGTAGAAACTTAAACCTCTGCCACAGTGTTATGAAAGTTTATCAGTTTCTAATGTTGATAAACATTCAAAATGTGTGAGGACTGTCAGTCTCCAACAGGACACATGTTGCTTTTGTGTGCTCTCACTAAGACAAGTGTGTCATCATCTGCTGTTCACTGCGTTTTGAAGCTTAATCAGCCCAGACTGACCAAATGCTGCTTCTTTAAGCAATTACAGTAGAAACTTAAACCTCTGCCACAGTGTTATGAAAGTTTTTCAACTTCTAATGTTGATAAACATTCAAATGATGACTGAGGACTGTCAGTCCCAACAGGACACATGTTGCTTTTGTGTGCTCTCACTAAGACAAGTGTGTCATCATCTGCTGTTCACTGCGTTTTGAAGCTTAATCAGCCCAGACTGACCAAATGCTGCTTCTTTAAGCAATTACAGTAGAAACTTAAACCTCTGCCACAGTGTTATGAAAGTTTATCAGTTTCTAATGTTGATAAACATTCAAAATGTGTGAGGACTGTCAGTCTCCAACAGGACACATGTTGCTACTGTGTGCTCTCACTAAGACAAGTGTGTCATCATCTGCTGTTCACTGCGTTTTGAAGCTTAATCAGCCCAGACTGACCAAATGCTGCTTCTTTAAGCAATTACAGTAGAAACTTAAACCTCTGCCACAGTGTTATGAAAGTTTATCAGTTTCTAATGTTGATAAACATTCAAAATGTGTGAGGACTGTCAGTCCCCAACAGGACACATGTTGCTACTGTGTGCTCTCACTAAGACAAGTGTGTCATCATCTGCTGTTCACTGCGTTTTGAAGCTTAATCAGCCCAGACTGACCAAATGCTGCTTCTTTAAGCAATTACAGTAGAAACTTAAACCTCTGCCACAGTGTTATGAAAGTTTTTTCAGTTTCTAATGTTGATAAACATTCAATGTGACTGAGACTGTCAGTCCCCCAACAGGACACATGTTGTACTGTGTGCTCTCACTAAGACAAGTGTGTCATCATCTGCTGTTCACTGCGTTTTGAAGCTTAATCAGCCCAGACTGACCAAATGCTGCTTCTTTAAGCAATTACAGTAGAAACTTAAACCTCTGCCACAGTGTTATGAAAGTTTATCAGTTTCTAATGTTGATAAACATTCAAAATGTGTGAGGACTGTCAGTCTCCAACAGGACACATGTTGCTACTGTGTGCTCTCACTAAGACAAGTGTGTCATCATCTGCTGTTCACTGCGTTTTGAAGCTTAATCAGCCCAGACTGACCAAATGCTGCTTCTTTAAGCAATTACAGTAGAAACTTAAACCTCTGCCACAGTGTTATGAAAGTTTTTCAGTTTCTAATGTTGATAAACATTCAAAATGTGTGAGGACTGTCCCCAACAGGACACATGTTCTTTTGTGTGCTCTCACTAAGACAAGTGTGTCATCATCTGCTGTTCACTGCGTTTTGAAGCTTAATCAGCCCAGACTGACCAAATGCTGCTTCTTTAAGCAATTACAATAGAAACTTAAACTCTGCCACAGTGTTATGAAAGTTTTGTCACAACACACACTGTGTGCTCTCACTAAGACAAGTGTGTCATCATCTGCTGTTCACTGCGTTTTGAAGCTTAATCAGCCCAGACTGACCAAATGCTGCTTCTTTAAGCAATTACAGTAGAAACTTAAACCTCTGCCACAGTGTTATGAAAGTTTTTTCAACTCTAATGTTGATAAACATTCAATGATGTGAGACTGTCAGTCCCAACAGGACACATGTTGTCTTTGTGTGCTCTCACTAAGACAAGTGTGTCATCATCTGCTGTTCACTGCGTTTTGAAGCTTAATCAGCCCAGACTGACCAAATGCTGCTTCTTTAAGCAATTACAGTAGAAACTTAAACCTCTGCCACAGTGTTATGAAAGTTTTCAGTTTCTAATGTTGATAAACATTCAAAATGTGTGAGGACTGTCAGTCCCAACAGGACACATGTTGTCTGTGTGCTCTCACTAAGACAAGTGTGTCATCATCTGCTGTTCACTGCGTTTTGAAGCTTAATCAGCCCAGACTGACCAAATGCTGCTTCTTTAAGCAATTACAGTAGAAACTTAAACCTCTGCCACAGTGTTATGAAAGTTTATCAGTTTCTAATGTTGATAAACATTCAAAATGTGTGAGGACTGTCAGTCTCCAACAGGACACATGTTGTTGTGTGCTCTCACTAAGACAAGTGTGTCATCATCTGCTGTTCACTGCGTTTTGAAGCTTAATCAGCCCAGACTGACCAAATGCTGCTTCTTTAAGCAATTACAGTAGAAACTTAAACCTCTGCCACAGTGTTATGAAAGTTTTTCAACTTCTAATGTTGATAAACATTCAATGATGACTGAGGACTGTCAGTCCCCAACAGGACACATGTTGCTTTTGTGTGCTCTCACTAAGACAAGTGTGTCATCATCTGCTGTTCACTGCGTTTTGAAGCTTAATCAGCCCAGACTGACCAAATGCTGCTTCTTTAAGCAATTACAGTAGAAACTTAAACCTCTGCCACAGTGTTATGAAAGTTTATCAGTTTCTAATGTTGATAAACATTCAAAATGTGTGAGGACTGTCAGTCTCCAACAGGACACATGTTGCGTACTGTGTGCTCTCACTAAGACAAGTGTGTCATCATCTGCTGTTCACTGCGTTTTGAAGCTTAATCAGCCCAGACTGACCAAATGCTGCTTCTTTAAGCAATTACAGTAGAAACTTAAACCTCTGCCACAGTGTTATGAAAGTTTATCAGTTTCTAATGTTGATAAACATTCAAAATGTGTGAGGACTGTCAGTCCCAACAGGACACATGTTGTCTTTTGTGTGCTCTCACTAAGACAAGTGTGTCATCATCTGCTGTTCACTGCGTTTTGAAGCTTAATCAGCCCAGACTGACCAAATGCTGCTTCTTTAAGCAATTACAGTAGAAACTTAAACCTCTGCCACAGTGTTATGAAAGTTTTTCAACTTCTAATGTTGATAAACATTCAATGATGACTGAGACTGTAGTCCCCAACAGGACACATGTTGTACTGTGTGCTCTCACTAAGACAAGTGTGTCATCATCTGCTGTTCACTGCGTTTTGAAGCTTAATCAGCCCAGACTGACCAAATGCTGCTTCTTTAAGCAATTACAGTAGAAACTTAAACCTCTGCCACAGTGTTATGAAAGTTTATCAGTTTCTAATGTTGATAAACATTCAAAATGTGTGAGGACTGTCAGTCTCCAACAGGACACATGTTGCTGTGTGCTCTCACTAAGACAAGTGTGTCATCATCTGCTGTTCACTGCGTTTTGAAGCTTAATCAGCCCAGACTGACCAAATGCTGCTTCTTTAAGCAATTACAGTAGAAACTTAAACCTCTGCCACAGTGTTATGAAAGTTTTTCAACTTCTAATGTTGATAAACATTCAATGTGTGAGACTGTCAGTCCCCAACAGGACACATGTTGCGCTGTGTGCTCTCACTAAGACAAGTGTGTCATCATCTGCTGTTCACTGCGTTTTGAAGCTTAATCAGCCCAGACTGACCAAATGCTGCTTCTTTAAGCAATTACAGTAGAAACTTAAACCTCTGCCACAGTGTTATGAAAGTTTATCAGTTCTAATGTTGATAAACATTCAAAATGTGTGAGGACTGTCAGTCTCCAACAGGACACATGTTGTACTGTGTGCTCTCACTAAGACAAGTGTGTCATCATCTGCTGTTCACTGCGTTTTGAAGCTTAATCAGCCCAGACTGACCAAATGCTGCTTCTTTAAGCAATTACAGTAGAAACTTAAACCTCTGCCACAGTGTTATGAAAGTTTATCAACTTCTAATGTTGATAAACATTCAATGTGTGAGGACTGTCAGTCCCCAACAGGACACATGTTGCGTACTGTGTGCTCTCACTAAGACAAGTGTGTCATCATCTGCTGTTCACTGCGTTTTGAAGCTTAATCAGCCCAGACTGACCAAATGCTGCTTCTTTAAGCAATTACAGTAGAAACTTAAACCTCTGCCACAGTGTTATGAAAGTTTTTCAGTTCTAATGTTGATAAACATTCAAAATGTGTGAGGACTGTCAGTCTCCAACAGGACACATGTTGCGTACTGTGTGCTCTCACTAAGACAAGTGTGTCATCATCTGCTGTTCACTGCGTTTTGAAGCTTAATCAGCCCAGACTGACCAAATGCTGCTTCTTTAAGCAATTACAGTAGAAACTTAAACCTCTGCCACAGTGTTATGAAAGTTTATCACTTCTAATGTTGATAAACATTCAATGTGTGAGGACTGTCAGTCCAACAGGACACATGTTGTCTTTTGTGTGCTCTCACTAAGACAAGTGTGTCATCATCTGCTGTTCACTGCGTTTTGAAGCTTAATCAGCCCAGACTGACCAAATGCTGCTTCTTTAAGCAATTACAGTAGAAACTTAAACCTCTGCCACAGTGTTATGAAAGTTTTCAACTTCTAATGTTGATAAACATTCAAATGTGTGAGGACTGTCAGTCCCAACAGGACACATGTTGCTGTGTGCTCTCACTAAGACAAGTGTGTCATCATCTGCTGTTCACTGCGTTTTGAAGCTTAATCAGCCCAGACTGACCAAATGCTGCTTCTTTAAGCAATTACAGTAGAAACTTAAACCTCTGCCACAGTGTTATGAAAGTTTATCAGTTTCTAATGTTGATAAACATTCAAAATGTGTGAGGACTGTCAGTCCCCAACAGGACACATGTTGTCTTTGTGTGCTCTCACTAAGACAAGTGTGTCATCATCTGCTGTTCACTGCGTTTTGAAGCTTAATCAGCCCAGACTGACCAAATGCTGCTTCTTTAAGCAATTACAGTAGAAACTTAAACCTCTGCCACAGTGTTATGAAAGTTTATCAGTTTCTAATGTTGATAAACATTCAAAATGTGTGAGGACTGTCAGTCTCCAACAGGACACATGTTGCTTTTGTGTGCTCTCACTAAGACAAGTGTGTCATCATCTGCTGTTCACTGCGTTTTGAAGCTTAATCAGCCCAGACTGACCAAATGCTGCTTCTTTAAGCAATTACAGTAGAAACTTAAACCTCTGCCACAGTGTTATGAAAGTTTTTCAGTTTCTAATGTTGATAAACATTCAATGATGTGAGGACTGTAGTCCCCAACAGGACACATGTTGTTGTGTGCTCTCACTAAGACAAGTGTGTCATCATCTGCTGTTCACTGCGTTTTGAAGCTTAATCAGCCCAGACTGACCAAATGCTGCTTCTTTAAGCAATTACAGTAGAAACTTAAACCTCTGCCACAGTGTTATGAAAGTTTATCAGTTTCTAATGTTGATAAACATTCAAAATGTGTGAGGACTGTCAGTCTCCAACAGGACACATGTTGCGTACTGTGTGCTCTCACTAAGACAAGTGTGTCATCATCTGCTGTTCACTGCGTTTTGAAGCTTAATCAGCCCAGACTGACCAAATGCTGCTTCTTTAAGCAATTACAGTAGAAACTTAAACCTCTGCCACAGTGTTATGAAAGTTTATCAGTTTCTAATGTTGATAAACATTCAATGTGTGAGGACTGTCAGTCCCAACAGGACACATGTTGTACTGTGTGCTCTCACTAAGACAAGTGTGTCATCATCTGCTGTTCACTGCGTTTTGAAGCTTAATCAGCCCAGACTGACCAAATGCTGCTTCTTTAAGCAATTACAGTAGAAACTTAAACCTCTGCCACAGTGTTATGAAAGTTTATCAGTTTCTAATGTTGATAAACATTCAAAATGTGTGAGGACTGTCAGTCTCCAACAGGACACATGTTGCTACTGTGTGCTCTCACTAAGACAAGTGTGTCATCATCTGCTGTTCACTGCGTTTTGAAGCTTAATCAGCCCAGACTGACCAAATGCTGCTTCTTTAAGCAATTACAGTAGAAACTTAAACCTCTGCCACAGTGTTATGAAAGTTTTCAACTTCTAATGTTGATAAACATTCAATGATGACTGAGGACTGTCAGTCCCAACAGGACACATGTTGTCTGTGTGCTCTCACTAAGACAAGTGTGTCATCATCTGCTGTTCACTGCGTTTTGAAGCTTAATCAGCCCAGACTGACCAAATGCTGCTTCTTTAAGCAATTACAGTAGAAACTTAAACCTCTGCCACAGTGTTATGAAAGTTTATCAGTTTCTAATGTTGATAAACATTCAAAATGTGTGAGGACTGTCAGTCCCCAACAGGACACATGTTGTACTGTGTGCTCTCACTAAGACAAGTGTGTCATCATCTGCTGTTCACTGCGTTTTGAAGCTTAATCAGCCCAGACTGACCAAATGCTGCTTCTTTAAGCAATTACAGTAGAAACTTAAACCTCTGCCACAGTGTTATGAAAGTTTTCAACTAATGTTGATAAACATTCAAAATGTGTGAGGACTGTCAGTCCCAACAGGACACATGTTGTTTTGTGTGCTCTCACTAAGACAAGTGTGTCATCATCTGCTGTTCACTGCGTTTTGAAGCTTAATCAGCCCAGACTGACCAAATGCTGCTTCTTTAAGCAATTACAGTAGAAACTTAAACCTCTGCCACCAAATGCTGCTTCTTTAAGCAATTACAGTAGAAACTTAAACCTCTGCCACAGTGTTATGAAAGTTTATCAGTTTCTAATGTTGATAAACATTCAAAATGTGTGAGGACTGTCAGTCTCCAACAGGACACATGTTGTCTGTGTGCTCTCACTAAGACAAGTGTGTCATCATCTGCTGTTCACTGCGTTTTGAAGCTTAATCAGCCCAGACTGACCAAATGCTGCTTCTTTAAGCAATTACAGTAGAAACTTAAACCTCTGCCACAGTGTTATGAAAGTTTTTCAACTTCTAATGTTGATAAACATTCAAATGTGTGAGGACTGTCAGTCCCCAACAGGACACATGTTGTACTGTGTGCTCTCACTAAGACAAGTGTGTCATCATCTGCTGTTCACTGCGTTTTGAAGCTTAATCAGCCCAGACTGACCAAATGCTGCTTCTTTAAGCAATTACAGTAGAAACTTAAACCTCTGCCACAGTGTTATGAAAGTTTATCAGTTTCTAATGTTGATAAACATTCAAAATGTGTGAGGACTGTCAGTCTCCAACAGGACACATGTTGTTTTGTGTGCTCTCACTAAGACAAGTGTGTCATCATCTGCTGTTCACTGCGTTTTGAAGCTTAATCAGCCCAGACTGACCAAATGCTGCTTCTTTAAGCAATTACAGTAGAAACTTAAACCTCTGCCACAGTGTTATGAAAGTTTTTCACTTTCTAATGTTGATAAACATTCAAAATGTGTGGACTGTCAGTCCCAACAGGACACATGTTGTCTGTGTGCTCTCACTAAGACAAGTGTGTCATCATCTGCTGTTCACTGCGTTTTGAAGCTTAATCAGCCCAGACTGACCAAATGCTGCTTCTTTAAGCAATTACAGTAGAAACTTAAACCTCTGCCACAGTGTTATGAAAGTTTTCACTTCTAATGTTGATAAACATTCAAAATGTGTGAGGACTGTCAGTCCCAACAGGACACATGTTGCGTACTGTGTGCTCTCACTAAGACAAGTGTGTCATCATCTGCTGTTCACTGCGTTTTGAAGCTTAATCAGCCCAGACTGACCAAATGCTGCTTCTTTAAGCAATTACAGTAGAAACTTAAACCTCTGCCACAGTGTTATGAAAGTTTATCAGTTTCTAATGTTGATAAACATTCAAAATGTGTGAGGACTGTCAGTCTCCAACAGGACACATGTTGCGTACTGTGTGCTCTCACTAAGACAAGTGTGTCATCATCTGCTGTTCACTGCGTTTTGAAGCTTAATCAGCCCAGACTGACCAAATGCTGCTTCTTTAAGCAATTACAGTAGAAACTTAAACCTCTGCCACAGTGTTATGAAAGTTTTCACTTCTAATGTTGATAAACATTCAAAATGTGTGAGGACTGTCAGTCCCCAACAGGACACATGTTGTACTGTGTGCTCTCACTAAGACAAGTGTGTCATCATCTGCTGTTCACTGCGTTTTGAAGCTTAATCAGCCCAGACTGACCAAATGCTGCTTCTTTAAGCAATTACAGTAGAAACTTAAACCTCTGCCACAGTGTTATGAAAGTTTTTCAACTTCTAATGTTGATAAACATTCAATGTGTGAGGACTGTCAGTCCCAACAGGACACATGTTGCGTACTGTGTGCTCTCACTAAGACAAGTGTGTCATCATCTGCTGTTCACTGCGTTTTGAAGCTTAATCAGCCCAGACTGACCAAATGCTGCTTCTTTAAGCAATTACAGTAGAAACTTAAACCTCTGCCACAGTGTTATGAAAGTTTATCAGTTTCTAATGTTGATAAACATTCAAAATGTGTGAGGACTGTCAGTCCCAACAGGACACATGTTGCACTGTGTGCTCTCACTAAGACAAGTGTGTCATCATCTGCTGTTCACTGCGTTTTGAAGCTTAATCAGCCCAGACTGACCAAATGCTGCTTCTTTAAGCAATTACAGTAGAAACTTAAACCTCTGCCACAGTGTTATGAAAGTTTTCACTTCTAATGTTGATAAACATTCAAAATGTGTGAGGACTGTCAGTCCCAACAGGACACATGTTGCTGTGTGCTCTCACTAAGACAAGTGTGTCATCATCTGCTGTTCACTGCGTTTTGAAGCTTAATCAGCCCAGACTGACCAAATGCTGCTTCTTTAAGCAATTACAGTAGAAACTTAAACCTCTGCCACAGTGTTATGAAAGTTTATCAGTTTCTAATGTTGATAAACATTCAAAATGTGTGAGGACTGTCAGTCTCCAACAGGACACATGTTGCGTACTGTGTGCTCTCACTAAGACAAGTGTGTCATCATCTGCTGTTCACTGCGTTTTGAAGCTTAATCAGCCCAGACTGACCAAATGCTGCTTCTTTAAGCAATTACAGTAGAAACTTAAACCTCTGCCACAGTGTTATGAAAGTTTTTCACTTCTAATGTTGATAAACATTCAAAATGTGGACTGTCAGTCCCAACAGGACACATGTTGTCTGTGTGCTCTCACTAAGACAAGTGTGTCATCATCTGCTGTTCACTGCGTTTTGAAGCTTAATCAGCCCAGACTGACCAAATGCTGCTTCTTTAAGCAATTACAGTAGAAACTTAAACCTCTGCCACAGTGTTATGAAAGTTTATCAGTTTCTAATGTTGATAAACATTCAAAATGTGTGAGGACTGTCAGTCTCCAACAGGACACATGTTGCTTTTGTGTGCTCTCACTAAGACAAGTGTGTCATCATCTGCTGTTCACTGCGTTTTGAAGCTTAATCAGCCCAGACTGACCAAATGCTGCTTCTTTAAGCAATTACAGTAGAAACTTAAACCTCTGCCACAGTGTTATGAAAGTTTATCAGTTTCTAATGTTGATAAACATTCAAAATGTGTGAGGACTGTCAGTCCCAACAGGACACATGTTGTCTTTTGTGTGCTCTCACTAAGACAAGTGTGTCATCATCTGCTGTTCACTGCGTTTTGAAGCTTAATCAGCCCAGACTGACCAAATGCTGCTTCTTTAAGCAATTACAGTAGAAACTTAAACCTCTGCCACAGTGTTATGAAAGTTTTTCAACTTCTAATGTTGATAAACATTCAATGTGTGAGGACTGTCAGTCCCAACAGGACACATGTTGCGTACTGTGTGCTCTCACTAAGACAAGTGTGTCATCATCTGCTGTTCACTGCGTTTTGAAGCTTAATCAGCCCAGACTGACCAAATGCTGCTTCTTTAAGCAATTACAGTAGAAACTTAAACCTCTGCCACAGTGTTATGAAAGTTTATCAGTTTCTAATGTTGATAAACATTCAAAATGTGTGAGGACTGTCAGTCTCCAACAGGACACATGTTGCTTGTGTGCTCTCACTAAGACAAGTGTGTCATCATCTGCTGTTCACTGCGTTTTGAAGCTTAATCAGCCCAGACTGACCAAATGCTGCTTCTTTAAGCAATTACAGTAGAAACTTAAACCTCTGCCACAGTGTTATGAAAGTTTATCAGTTTCTAATGTTGATAAACATTCAAAATGTGTGAGGACTGTCAGTCTCCAACAGGACACATGTTGCGTACTGTGTGCTCTCACTAAGACAAGTGTGTCATCATCTGCTGTTCACTGCGTTTTGAAGCTTAATCAGCCCAGACTGACCAAATGCTGCTTCTTTAAGCAATTACAGTAGAAACTTAAACCTCTGCCACAGTGTTATGAAAGTTTATCAGTTTCTAATGTTGATAAACATTCAAAATGTGTGAGGACTGTCAGTCCAACAGGACACATGTTGCGTACTGTGTGCTCTCACTAAGACAAGTGTGTCATCATCTGCTGTTCACTGCGTTTTGAAGCTTAATCAGCCCAGACTGACCAAATGCTGCTTCTTTAAGCAATTACAGTAGAAACTTAAACCTCTGCCACAGTGTTATGAAAGTTTTCATTCTAATGTTGATAAACATTCAAAATGTGTGAGGACTGTCAGTCCCAACAGGACACATGTTGTGTGTGCTCTCACTAAGACAAGTGTGTCATCATCTGCTGTTCACTGCGTTTTGAAGCTTAATCAGCCCAGACTGACCAAATGCTGCTTCTTTAAGCAATTACAGTAGAAACTTAAACCTCTGCCACAGTGTTATGAAAGTTTATCAGTTTCTAATGTTGATAAACATTCAAAATGTGTGAGGACTGTCAGTCCAACAGGACACATGTTGTACTGTGTGCTCTCACTAAGACAAGTGTGTCATCATCTGCTGTTCACTGCGTTTTGAAGCTTAATCAGCCCAGACTGACCAAATGCTGCTTCTTTAAGCAATTACAGTAGAAACTTAAACCTCTGCCACAGTGTTATGAAAGTTTATCACTTTCTAATGTTGATAAACATTCAAAATGTGTGAGGACTGTCAGTCCCAACAGGACACATGTTGCGTTGTGTGCTCTCACTAAGACAAGTGTGTCATCATCTGCTGTTCACTGCGTTTTGAAGCTTAATCAGCCCAGACTGACCAAATGCTGCTTCTTTAAGCAATTACAGTAGAAACTTAAACCTCTGCCACAGTGTTATGAAAGTTTATCAGTTTCTAATGTTGATAAACATTCAAAATGTGTGAGGACTGTCAGTCTCCAACAGGACACATGTTGCGTACTGTGTGCTCTCACTAAGACAAGTGTGTCATCATCTGCTGTTCACTGCGTTTTGAAGCTTAATCAGCCCAGACTGACCAAATGCTGCTTCTTTAAGCAATTACAGTAGAAACTTAAACCTCTGCCACAGTGTTATGAAAGTTTATCAGTTTCTAATGTTGATAAACATTCAAAATGTGTGAGGACTGTCAGTCCCAACAGGACACATGTTGCGTACTGTGTGCTCTCACTAAGACAAGTGTGTCATCATCTGCTGTTCACTGCGTTTTGAAGCTTAATCAGCCCAGACTGACCAAATGCTGCTTCTTTAAGCAATTACAGTAGAAACTTAAACCTCTGCCACAGTGTTATGAAAGTTTTTCAACTTCTAATGTTGATAAACATTCAATGATGTGAGGACTGTCAGTCCCCAACAGGACACATGTTGCGTACTGTGTGCTCTCACTAAGACAAGTGTGTCATCATCTGCTGTTCACTGCGTTTTGAAGCTTAATCAGCCCAGACTGACCAAATGCTGCTTCTTTAAGCAATTACAGTAGAAACTTAAACCTCTGCCACAGTGTTATGAAAGTTTATCACTTCTAATGTTGATAAACATTCAAAATGTGTGAGGACTGTCAGTCTCCAACAGGACACATGTTGTCTTTTGTGTGCTCTCACTAAGACAAGTGTGTCATCATCTGCTGTTCACTGCGTTTTGAAGCTTAATCAGCCCAGACTGACCAAATGCTGCTTCTTTAAGCAATTACAGTAGAAACTTAAACCTCTGCCACAGTGTTATGAAAGTTTTTCAACTTCTAATGTTGATAAACATTCAATGTGTGAGACTGTCAGTCCCCAACAGGACACATGTTGCGTACTGTGTGCTCTCACTAAGACAAGTGTGTCATCATCTGCTGTTCACTGCGTTTTGAAGCTTAATCAGCCCAGACTGACCAAATGCTGCTTCTTTAAGCAATTACAGTAGAAACTTAAACCTCTGCCACAGTGTTATGAAAGTTTATCAGTTTCTAATGTTGATAAACATTCAAAATGTGTGAGGACTGTCAGTCTCCAACAGGACACATGTTGCGTACTGTGTGCTCTCACTAAGACAAGTGTGTCATCATCTGCTGTTCACTGCGTTTTGAAGCTTAATCAGCCCAGACTGACCAAATGCTGCTTCTTTAAGCAATTACAGTAGAAACTTAAACCTCTGCCACAGTGTTATGAAAGTTTATCAGTTTCTAATGTTGATAAACATTCAAAATGTGTGAGGACTGTCAGTCTCCAACAGGACACATGTTGCGTACTGTGTGCTCTCACTAAGACAAGTGTGTCATCATCTGCTGTTCACTGCGTTTTGAAGCTTAATCAGCCCAGACTGACCAAATGCTGCTTCTTTAAGCAATTACAGTAGAAACTTAAACCTCTGCCACAGTGTTATGAAAGTTTTTCATTCTAATGTTGATAAACATTCAATGTGTGAGGACTGTCAGTCCAACAGGACACATGTTGTGTGTGCTCTCACTAAGACAAGTGTGTCATCATCTGCTGTTCACTGCGTTTTGAAGCTTAATCAGCCCAGACTGACCAAATGCTGCTTCTTTAAGCAATTACAGTAGAAACTTAAACCTCTGCCACAGTGTTATGAAAGTTTTTCAACTTCTAATGTTGATAAACATTCAATGTGTGAGGACTGTCAGTCCCAACAGGACACATGTTGTTGTGTGCTCTCACTAAGACAAGTGTGTCATCATCTGCTGTTCACTGCGTTTTGAAGCTTAATCAGCCCAGACTGACCAAATGCTGCTTCTTTAAGCAATTACAGTAGAAACTTAAACCTCTGCCACAGTGTTATGAAAGTTTATCAGTTTCTAATGTTGATAAACATTCAAAATGTGTGAGGACTGTCAGTCTCCAACAGGACACATGTTGCGTACTGTGTGCTCTCACTAAGACAAGTGTGTCATCATCTGCTGTTCACTGCGTTTTGAAGCTTAATCAGCCCAGACTGACCAAATGCTGCTTCTTTAAGCAATTACAGTAGAAACTTAAACCTCTGCCACAGTGTTATGAAAGTTTATCAGTTTCTAATGTTGATAAACATTCAAAATGTGTGAGGACTGTCAGTCCCAACAGGACACATGTTGTCTTTTGTGTGCTCTCACTAAGACAAGTGTGTCATCATCTGCTGTTCACTGCGTTTTGAAGCTTAATCAGCCCAGACTGACCAAATGCTGCTTCTTTAAGCAATTACAGTAGAAACTTAAACCTCTGCCACAGTGTTATGAAAGTTTATCACTTCTAATGTTGATAAACATTCAAAATGTGTGAGGACTGTCAGTCCAACAGGACACATGTTGCGTACTGTGTGCTCTCACTAAGACAAGTGTGTCATCATCTGCTGTTCACTGCGTTTTGAAGCTTAATCAGCCCAGACTGACCAAATGCTGCTTCTTTAAGCAATTACAGTAGAAACTTAAACCTCTGCCACAGTGTTATGAAAGTTTATCAGTTTCTAATGTTGATAAACATTCAAAATGTGTGAGGACTGTCAGTCTCCAACAGGACACATGTTTGTACTGTGTGCTCTCACTAAGACAAGTGTGTCATCATCTGCTGTTCACTGCGTTTTGAAGCTTAATCAGCCCAGACTGACCAAATGCTGCTTCTTTAAGCAATTACAGTAGAAACTTAAACCTCTGCCACAGTGTTATGAAAGTTTATCAGTTTCTAATGTTGATAAACATTCAAAATGTGTGAGGACTGTCAGTCCCAACAGGACACATGTTGCTTGTGTGCTCTCACTAAGACAAGTGTGTCATCATCTGCTGTTCACTGCGTTTTGAAGCTTAATCAGCCCAGACTGACCAAATGCTGCTTCTTTAAGCAATTACAGTAGAAACTTAAACCTCTGCCACAGTGTTATGAAAGTTTTCAGTTTCTAATGTTGATAAACATTCAAAATGTGTGAGGACTGTCAGTCCCAACAGGACACATGTTGTCTTTTGTGTGCTCTCACTAAGACAAGTGTGTCATCATCTGCTGTTCACTGCGTTTTGAAGCTTAATCAGCCCAGACTGACCAAATGCTGCTTCTTTAAGCAATTACAGTAGAAACTTAAACCTCTGCCACAGTGTTATGAAAGTTTATCACTTCTAATGTTGATAAACATTCAAAATGTGTGAGGACTGTCAGTCCCAACAGGACACATGTTGTCTGTGTGCTCTCACTAAGACAAGTGTGTCATCATCTGCTGTTCACTGCGTTTTGAAGCTTAATCAGCCCAGACTGACCAAATGCTGCTTCTTTAAGCAATTACAGTAGAAACTTAAACCTCTGCCACAGTGTTATGAAAGTTTATCAGTTTCTAATGTTGATAAACATTCAAAATGTGTGAGGACTGTCAGTCTCCAACAGGACACATGTTGTCTGTGTGCTCTCACTAAGACAAGTGTGTCATCATCTGCTGTTCACTGCGTTTTGAAGCTTAATCAGCCCAGACTGACCAAATGCTGCTTCTTTAAGCAATTACAGTAGAAACTTAAACCTCTGCCACAGTGTTATGAAAGTTTATCAGTTCTAATGTTGATAAACATTCAAAATGTGTGAGGACTGTCAGTCCCAACAGACACATGTTGCGTACTGTGTGCTCTCACTAAGACAAGTGTGTCATCATCTGCTGTTCACTGCGTTTTGAAGCTTAATCAGCCCAGACTGACCAAATGCTGCTTCTTTAAGCAATTACAGTAGAAACTTAAACCTCTGCCACAGTGTTATGAAAGTTTTTCACTTCTAATGTTGATAAACATTCAATGATGTGAGGACTGTCAGTCCCAACAGGACACATGTTGCGTACTGTGTGCTCTCACTAAGACAAGTGTGTCATCATCTGCTGTTCACTGCGTTTTGAAGCTTAATCAGCCCAGACTGACCAAATGCTGCTTCTTTAAGCAATTACAGTAGAAACTTAAACCTCTGCCACAGTGTTATGAAAGTTTATCAGTTTCTAATGTTGATAAACATTCAAAATGTGTGAGGACTGTCAGTCTCCAACAGGACACATGTTGTCTGTGTGCTCTCACTAAGACAAGTGTGTCATCATCTGCTGTTCACTGCGTTTTGAAGCTTAATCAGCCCAGACTGACCAAATGCTGCTTCTTTAAGCAATTACAGTAGAAACTTAAACCTCTGCCACAGTGTTATGAAAGTTTTCAACTTCTAATGTTGATAAACATTCAAAATGTGTGAGGACTGTCAGTCCCAACAGGACACATGTTGTCTTTTGTGTGCTCTCACTAAGACAAGTGTGTCATCATCTGCTGTTCACTGCGTTTTGAAGCTTAATCAGCCCAGACTGACCAAATGCTGCTTCTTTAAGCAATTACAGTAGAAACTTAAACCTCTGCCACAGTGTTATGAAAGTTTATCAGTTTCTAATGTTGATAAACATTCAAAATGTGTGAGGACTGTCAGTCTCCAACAGGACACATGTTGCGTACTGTGTGCTCTCACTAAGACAAGTGTGTCATCATCTGCTGTTCACTGCGTTTTGAAGCTTAATCAGCCCAGACTGACCAAATGCTGCTTCTTTAAGCAATTACAGATAGAAACTTAAACCTCTGCCACAGTGTTATGAAAGTTTATCAACTTCTAATGTTGATAAACATTCAAAATGTGTGAGGACTGTCAGTCTCCAACAGGACACATGTTGTTGTGTGCTCTCACTAAGACAAGTGTGTCATCATCTGCTGTTCACTGCGTTTTGAAGCTTAATCAGCCCAGACTGACCAAATGCTGCTTCTTTAAGCAATTACAGTAGAAACTTAAACCTCTGCCACAGTGTTATGAAAGTTTATCAGTTTCTAATGTTGATAAACATTCAAAATGTGTGAGGACTGTCAGTCTCCAACAGGACACATGTTGCTACTGTGTGCTCTCACTAAGACAAGTGTGTCATCATCTGCTGTTCACTGCGTTTTGAAGCTTAATCAGCCCAGACTGACCAAATGCTGCTTCTTTAAGCAATTACAGTAGAAACTTAAACCTCTGCCACAGTGTTATGAAAGTTTTCACTTCTAATGTTGATAAACATTCAATGATGTGAGGACTGTCAGTCTCCAACAGGACACATGTTGCTTTTGTGTGCTCTCACTAAGACAAGTGTGTCATCATCTGCTGTTCACTGCGTTTTGAAGCTTAATCAGCCCAGACTGACCAAATGCTGCTTCTTTAAGCAATTACAGTAGAAACTTAAACCTCTGCCACAGTGTTATGAAAGTTTTTCAACTTCTAATGTTGATAAACATTCAATGATGACTGAGACTGTCAGTCCCCAACAGGACACATGTTGTCTGTGTGCTCTCACTAAGACAAGTGTGTCATCATCTGCTGTTCACTGCGTTTTGAAGCTTAATCAGCCCAGACTGACCAAATGCTGCTTCTTTAAGCAATTACAGTAGAAACTTAAACCTCTGCCACAGTGTTATGAAAGTTTATCAGTTTCTAATGTTGATAAACATTCAAAATGTGTGAGGACTGTCAGTCTCCAACAGGACACATGTTGTACTGTGTGCTCTCACTAAGACAAGTGTGTCATCATCTGCTGTTCACTGCGTTTTGAAGCTTAATCAGCCCAGACTGACCAAATGCTGCTTCTTTAAGCAATTACAGTAGAAACTTAAACCTCTGCCACAGTGTTATGAAAGTTTATCAGTTTCTAATGTTGATAAACATTCAAAATGTGTGAGGACTGTCAGTCTCCAACAGGACACATGTTGTCTTTGTGTGCTCTCACTAAGACAAGTGTGTCATCATCTGCTGTTCACTGCGTTTTGAAGCTTAATCAGCCCAGACTGACCAAATGCTGCTTCTTTAAGCAATTACAGTAGAAACTTAAACCTCTGCCACAGTGTTATGAAAGTTTTTCAACTTCTAATGTTGATAAACATTCAATGATGACTGAGGACTGTCAGTCCCAACAGGACACATGTTGTTTGTGTGCTCTCACTAAGACAAGTGTGTCATCATCTGCTGTTCACTGCGTTTTGAAGCTTAATCAGCCCAGACTGACCAAATGCTGCTTCTTTAAGCAATTACAGTAGAAACTTAAACCTCTGCCACAGTGTTATGAAAGTTTATCACTTTCTAATGTTGATAAACATTCAAAATGTGTGAGGACTGTCAGTCTCCAACAGGACACATGTTGCGTACTGTGTGCTCTCACTAAGACAAGTGTGTCATCATCTGCTGTTCACTGCGTTTTGAAGCTTAATCAGCCCAGACTGACCAAATGCTGCTTCTTTAAGCAATTACAGTAGAAACTTAAACCTCTGCCACAGTGTTATGAAAGTTTATCAGTTCTAATGTTGATAAACATTCAAAATGTGTGAGGACTGTCAGTCTCCAACAGACACATGTTGCTTACTGTGTGCTCTCACTAAGACAAGTGTGTCATCATCTGCTGTTCACTGCGTTTTGAAGCTTAATCAGCCCAGACTGACCAACTGCTTCTTTAAGCAATTACAGTAGAAACTTAAACCTCTGCCACAGTGTTATGAAAGTTTTCAACTTCTAATGTTGATAAACATTCAATGTGTGAGGACTGTCAGTCCCAACAGGACACATGTTGCTTTTGTGTGCTCTCACTAAGACAAGTGTGTCATCATCTGCTGTTCACTGCGTTTTGAAGCTTAATCAGCCCAGACTGACCAAATGCTGCTTCTTTAAGCAATTACAGTAGAAACTTAAACCTCTGCCACAGTGTTATGAAAGTTTTTCAACTTCTAATGTTGATAAACATTCAATGTGTGAGGACTGTCAGTCCCCAACAGGACACATGTTGTCTTTGTGTGCTCTCACTAAGACAAGTGTGTCATCATCTGCTGTTCACTGCGTTTTGAAGCTTAATCAGCCCAGACTGACCAAATGCTGCTTCTTTAAGCAATTACAGTAGAAACTTAAACCTCTGCCACAGTGTTATGAAAGTTTATCAGTTTCTAATGTTGATAAACATTCAAAATGTGTGAGGACTGTCAGTCTCCAACAGGACACATGTTGTCTTTTGTGTGCTCTCACTAAGACAAGTGTGTCATCATCTGCTGTTCACTGCGTTTTGAAGCTTAATCAGCCCAGACTGACCAAATGCTGCTTCTTTAAGCAATTACAGTAGAAACTTAAACCTCTGCCACAGTGTTATGAAAGTTTATCAGTTTCTAATGTTGATAAACATTCAAAATGTGTGAGGACTGTCAGTCTCCAACAGGACACATGTTGTACTGCTCTCACTAAGACAAGTGTGTCATCATCTGCTGTTCACTGCGTTTTGAAGCTTAATCAGCCCAGACTGACCAAATGCTGCTTCTTTAAGCAATTACAGTAGAAACTTAAACCTCTGCCACAGTGTTATGAAAGTTTTCACTTCTAATGTTGATAAACATTCAATGATGACTGAGCACTGGTGAGTCCCTAACAGGACACATGTTGCTACTTGTGTGCTCTCACTAAGACAAGTGTGTCATCATCTGCTGTTCACTGCGTTTTGAAGCTTAATCAGCCCAGACTGACCAAATGCTGCTTCTTTAAGCAATTACAGTAGAAACTTAAACCTCTGCCACAGTGTTATGAAAGTTTATCAGTTTCTAATGTTGATAAACATTCAAAATGTGTGAGGACTGTCAGTCTCCAACAGGACACATGTTGCGTACTGTGTGCTCTCACTAAGACAAGTGTGTCATCATCTGCTGTTCACTGCGTTTTGAAGCTTAATCAGCCCAGACTGACCAAATGCTGCTTCTTTAAGCAATTACAGTAGAAACTTAAACCTCTGCCACAGTGTTATGAAAGTTTATCACTTCTAATGTTGATAAACATTCAAAATGTGTGAGGACTGTCAGTCTCCAACAGGACACATGTTGTCTTTGTGTGTGCTCTCACTAAGACAAGTGTGTCATCATCTGCTGTTCACTGCGTTTTGAAGCTTAATCAGCCCAGACTGACCAAATGCTGCTTCTTTAAGCAATTACAGTAGAAACTTAAACCTCTGCCACAGTGTTATGAAAGTTTATCAGTTTCTAATGTTGATAAACATTCAAAATGTGAGGACTGTCAGTCTCCAACAGGACACATGTTGCGTACTGTGTGCTCTCACTAAGACAAGTGTGTCATCATCTGCTGTTCACTGCGTTTTGAAGCTTAATCAGCCCAGACTGACCAAATGCTGCTTCTTTAAGCAATTACAGTAGAAACTTAAACCTCTGCCACAGTGTTATGAAAGTTTATCAGTTTCTAATGTTTGAAACATTCAAAATGTGTGAGGACTGTCAGTCTCCAACAGGACACATGTTGTCTTTGTGTGCTCTCACTAAGACAAGTGTGTCATCATCTGCTGTTCACTGCGTTTTGAAGCTTAATCAGCCCAGACTGACCAAATGCTGCTTCTTTAAGCAATTACAGTAGAAACTTAAACCTCTGCCACAGTGTTATGAAAGTTTTTTCAGTTTCTAATGTTGATAAACATTCAAAATGTGTGAGGACTGTCAGTCCAACAGGACACATGTTGTCTGTGTGCTCTCACTAAGACAAGTGTGTCATCATCTGCTGTTCACTGCGTTTTGAAGCTTAATCAGCCCAGACTGACCAAATGCTGCTTCTTTAAGCAATTACAGTAGAAACTTAAACCTCTGCCACAGTGTTATGAAAGTTTTTCAACTAATGTTGATAAACATTCAATGATGACTGAGGACTGTCAGTCCAACAGACACATGTTGTCTTTGTGTGCTCTCACTAAGACAAGTGTGTCATCATCTGCTGTTCACTGCGTTTTGAAGCTTAATCAGCCCAGACTGACCAAATGCTGCTTCTTTAAGCAATTACAGTAGAAACTTAAACCTCTGCCACAGTGTTATGAAGTTTTTCACTTCTAATGTTGATAAACATTCAAATGTGTGAGACTGTCAGTCCCAACAGGACACATGTTGTCTGTGTGCTCTCACTAAGACAAGTGTGTCATCATCTGCTGTTCACTGCGTTTTGAAGCTTAATCAGCCCAGACTGACCAAATGCTGCTTCTTTAAGCAATTACAGTAGAAACTTAAACCTCTGCCACAGTGTTATGAAAGTTTATCAGTTTCTAATGTTGATAAACATTCAAAATGTGTGAGGACTGTCAGTCTCCAACAGGACACATGTGTCTGTGTGCTCTCACTAAGACAAGTGTGTCATCATCTGCTGTTCACTGCGTTTTGAAGCTTAATCAGCCCAGACTGACCAAATGCTGCTTCTTTAAGCAATTACAGTAGAAACTTAAACCTCTGCCACAGTGTTATGAAAGTTTTTCAGTTTCTAATGTTGATAAACATTCAAAATGTGTGAGGACTGTCAGTCCCAACAGGACACATGTTGTCTTTTGTGTGCTCTCACTAAGACAAGTGTGTCATCATCTGTTCACTGCGTTTTGAAGCTTAATCAGCCCAGACTGACCAAATGCTGCTTCTTTAAGCAATTACAGTAGAAACTTAAACCTCTGCCACAGTGTTATGAAAGTTTATCATTTCTAATGTTGATAAACATTCAAAATGTGTGAGGACTGTCAGTCTCCAACAGGACACATGTTGTACTGTGTGCTCTCACTAAGACAAGTGTGTCATCATCTGCTGTTCACTGCGTTTTGAAGCTTAATCAGCCCAGACTGACCAAATGCTGCTTCTTTAAGCAATTACAGTAGAAACTTAAACCTCTGCCACAGTGTTATGAAAGTTTATCAGTTTCTAATGTTGATAAACATTCAAAATGTGTGAGGACTGTCAGTCTCCAACAGGACACATGTTGTCTTTTGTGTGCTCTCACTAAGACAAGTGTGTCATCATCTGCTGTTCACTGCGTTTTGAAGCTTAATCAGCCCAGACTGACCAAATGCTGCTTCTTTAAGCAATTACAATAGAAACTTAAAACCTCTGCCACAGTGTTATGAAAGTTTTTCAGTTCTAATGTTGATAAACATTCAATGATGACTGAGGACTGTAGTCCCCAACAGGACACATGTTGTCTTTTGTGTGCTCTCACTAAGACAAGTGTGTCATCATCTGCTGTTCACTGCGTTTTGAAGCTTAATCAGCCCAGACTGACCAAATGCTGCTTCTTTAAGCAATTACAGTAGAAACTTAAACCTCTGCCACAGTGTTATGAAAGTTTATCAGTTTCTAATGTTGATAAACATTCAAAATGTGTGAGGACTGTCAGTCTCCAACAGGACACATGTTGCGTACTGTGTGCTCTCACTAAGACAAGTGTGTCATCATCTGCTGTTCACTGCGTTTTGAAGCTTAATCAGCCCAGACTGACCAAATGCTGCTTCTTTAAGCAATTACAGTAGAAACTTAAACCTCTGCCACAGTGTTATGAAAGTTTATCTTTCTAATGTTGATAAACATTCAAAATGTGTGAGGACTGTCAGTCTCCAACAGGACACATGTTGCGTACTGTGTGCTCTCACTAAGACAAGTGTGTCATCATCTGCTGTTCACTGCGTTTTGAAGCTTAATCAGCCCAGACTGACCAAATGCTGCTTCTTTAAGCAATTACAGTAGAAACTTAAACCTCTGCCACAGTGTTATGAAAGTTTTTCAACTAATGTTGATAAACATTCAATGTGTGAGGACTGTCAGTCCCAACAGACACATGTTGTCTTTTGTGTGCTCTCACTAAGACAAGTGTGTCATCATCTGCTGTTCACTGCGTTTTGAAGCTTAATCAGCCCAGACTGACCAAATGCTGCTTCTTTAAGCAATTACAGTAGAAACTTAAACCTCTGCCACAGTGTTATGAAAGTTTTTACTTCTAATGTTGATAAACATTCAAATGATGACTGAGACTGTAGTCCCCAACAGGACACATGTTGTCTGTGTGCTCTCACTAAGACAAGTGTGTCATCATCTGCTGTTCACTGCGTTTTGAAGCTTAATCAGCCCAGACTGACCAAATGCTGCTTCTTTAAGCAATTACAGTAGAAACTTAAACCTCTGCCACAGTGTTATGAAAGTTTATCAGTTTCTAATGTTGATAAACATTCAAAATGTGTGAGGACTGTCAGTCTCCAACAGGACACATGTTGTCTGTGTGCTCTCACTAAGACAAGTGTGTCATCATCTGCTGTTCACTGCGTTTTGAAGCTTAATCAGCCCAGACTGACCAAATGCTGCTTCTTTAAGCAATTACAGTAGAAACTTAAACCTCTGCCACAGTGTTATGAAAGTTTTCACTTCTAATGTTGATAAACATTCAAAATGTGTGAGGACTGTCAGTCTCCAACAGGACACATGTTGTACTGTGTGCTCTCACTAAGACAAGTGTGTCATCATCTGCTGTTCACTGCGTTTTGAAGCTTAATCAGCCCAGACTGACCAATGCTGCTTCTTTAAGCAATTACAGTAGAAACTTAAACCTCTGCCACAGTGTTATGAAAGTTTATCAGTTTCTAATGTTGATAAACATTCAAATGTGTGAGGACTGTCAGTCCCCAACAGGACACATGTTGTACTGTGTGCTCTCACTAAGACAAGTGTGTCATCATCTGCTGTTCACTGCGTTTTGAAGCTTAATCAGCCCAGACTGACCAAATGCTGCTTCTTTAAGCAATTACATAGAAACTTAAACCTCTGCCACAGTGTTATGAAAGTTTATCAGTTTCTAATGTTGATAAACATTCAAAATGTGTGAGGACTGTCAGTCTCCAACAGGACACATGCGTACTGTGTGTCTCACTAAGACAAGTGTGTCATCATCTGCTGTTCACTGCGTTTTGAAGCTTAATCAGCCCAGACTGACCAAATGCTGCTTCTTTAAGCAATTACAGTAGAAACTTAAACCTCTGCCACAGTGTTATGAAAGTTTTTCAAACTAATGTTGATAAACATTCAAATGTGAGGACTGTCAGTCCAACAGACACATGTTGTCTTTTGTGTGCTCTCACTAAGACAAGTGTGTCATCATCTGCTGTTCACTGCGTTTTGAAGCTTAATCAGCCCAGACTGACCAAATACTGCTTCTTTAAGCAATTACAGTAGAAACTT
>NW_026117170.1:0-21416 GCF_001640805.2 Lates calcarifer | reverse complement strand
GACCAAATGCTGCTTCTTTAAGCAATTACAGTAGAAACTTAAACCTCTGCCACAGTGTTATGAAAGTTTATCAGTTTTCTAATGTTGATAAACATTCAAATGTGTGAGGACTGTCAGTCTCCAACAGGACACATGTTGCGTACTGTGTGCTCACTAAGACAAGTGTGTCATCATCTGCTGTTCACTGCGTTTTGAAGCTTAATCAGCCCAGACTGACCAAATGCTGCTTCTTTAAGCAATTACAGTAGAAACTTAAACCTCTGCCACAGTGTTATGAAAGTTTATCAGTTTCTAATGTTGATAAACATTCAAAATGTGTGAGGACTGTCAGTCTCCAACAGGACACATGTTGCGTCTGTGTGCTCTCACTAAGACAAGTGTGTCATCATCTGCTGTTCACTGCGTTTTGAAGCTTAATCAGCCCAGACTGACCAAATGCTGCTTCTTTAAGCAATTACAGTAGAAACTTAAACCTGCCACAGTGTTATGAAAGTTTTCACTTCTAATGTTGATAAACATTCAATGTGTGAGGACTGTAGTCCCAACAGGACACATGTTGCGTACTGTGCTCTCACTAAGACAAGTGTGTCATCATCTGCTGTTCACTGCGTTTTGAAGCTTAATCAGCCCAGACTGACCAAATGCTGCTTCTTTAAGCAATTACAGTAGAAACTTAAACCTCTGCCACAGTGTTATGAAAGTTTATCAGTTCTAATGTTGATAAACATTCAAAGTGTGAGGACTGTCAGTCTCCAACAGGACACATGTTGTCTTTTGTGTGCTCTCACTAAGACAAGTGTGTCATCATCTGCTGTTCACTGCGTTTTGAAGCTTAATCAGCCCAGACTGACCAAATGCTGCTTCTTTAAGCAATTACAGTAGAAACTTAAACTCTGCCACAGTGTTATGAAAGTTTTCAGTTTCTAATGTTGATAAACATTCAAAATGTGTGAGGACTGTCAGTCCCCAACAGGACACATGTTGCTTTTGTGTGCTCTCACTAAGACAAGTGTGTCATCATCTGCTGTTCACTGCGTTTTGAAGCTTAATCAGCCCAGACTGACCAAATGCTGCTTCTTAAGCAATTACAGTAGAAACTTAAACTCTGCCACAGTGTTATGAAAGTTTTTCAACTTCTAATGTTGATAAACATTCAATGATGTGAGCACTGTCAGTCCCCAACAGGACACATGTTGCGTACTGTGTGCTCTCACTAAGACAAGTGTGTCATCATCTGCTGTTCACTGCGTTTTGAAGCTTAATCAGCCCAGACTGACCAAATGCTGCTTCTTTAAGCAATTACAGTAGAAACTTAAACCTCTGCCACAGTGTTATGAAAGTTTATCACTTCTAATGTTGATAAACATTCAAAATGTGTGAGGACTGTCAGTCTCCAACAGGACACATGTTGCGTACTGTGTGCTCTCACTAAGACAAGTGTGTCATCATCTGCTGTTCACTGCGTTTTGAAGCTTAATCAGCCCAGACTGACCAAATGCTGCTTCTTTAAGCAATTACAGTAGAAACTTAAACCTCTGCCACAGTGTTATGAAAGTTTATCAGTTTCTAATGTTGATAAACATTCAAAATGTGTGAGGACTGTCAGTCTCCAACAGGACACATGTTGCGTACTGTGTGCTCTCACTAAGACAAGTGTGTCATCATCTGCTGTTCACTGCGTTTTGAAGCTTAATCAGCCCAGACTGACCAAATGCTGCTTCTTTAAGCAATTACAGTAGAAACTTAAACCTCTGCCACAGTGTTATGAAAGTTTATCAGTTTCTAATGTTGATAAACATTCAAAATGTGTGAGGACTGTCAGTCTCCAACAGGACACATGTTGCTACTGTGTGCTCTCACTAAGACAAGTGTGTCATCATCTGCTGTTCACTGCGTTTTGAAGCTTAATCAGCCCAGACTGACCAAATGCTGCTTCTTTAAGCAATTACAGTAGAAACTTAAACCTCTGCCACAGTGTTATGAAAGTTTTCAGTTTCTAATGTTGATAAACATTCAAATGTGTGAGGACTGTCAGTCCCAACAGGACACATGTTGCTTTTGTGTGCTCTCACTAAGACAAGTGTGTCATCATCTGCTGTTCACTGCGTTTTGAAGCTTAATCAGCCCAGACTGACCAAATGCTGCTTCTTTAAGCAATTACAGTAGAAACTTAAACCTCTGCCACAGTGTTATGAAAGTTTTTCATTTCTAATGTTGATAAACATTCAAATGTGTGAGACTGTCAGTCCCCAACAGGACACATGTTGCGTACTGTGTGCTCTCACTAAGACAAGTGTGTCATCATCTGCTGTTCACTGCGTTTTGAAGCTTAATCAGCCCAGACTGACCAAATGCTGCTTCTTTAAGCAATTACAGTAGAAACTTAAACCTCTGCCACAGTGTTATGAAAGTTTATCAGTTTCTAATGTTGATAAACATTCAAAATGTGTGAGGACTGTCAGTCTCCAACAGGACACATGTTGCGTACTGTGTGCTCTCACTAAGACAAGTGTGTCATCATCTGCTGTTCACTGCGTTTTGAAGCTTAATCAGCCCAGACTGACCAAATGCTGCTTCTTTAAGCAATTACAGTAGAAACTTAAACCTCTGCCACAGTGTTATGAAAGTTTATCAGTTTCTAATGTTGATAAACATTCAAAATGTGTGAGGACTGTCAGTCCCAACAGGACACATGTTACTGTGTGCTCTCACTAAGACAAGTGTGTCATCATCTGCTGTTCACTGCGTTTTGAAGCTTAATCAGCCCAGACTGACCAAATGCTGCTTCTTTAAGCAATTACAGTAGAAACTTAAACCTCTGCCACAGTGTTATGAAAGTTTATCAGTTTCTAATGTTGATAAACATTCAAAATGTGTGAGGACTGTCAGTCCCAACAGGACACATGTTGCGTACTGTGTGCTCTCACTAAGACAAGTGTGTCATCATCTGCTGTTCACTGCGTTTTGAAGCTTAATCAGCCCAGACTGACCAAATGCTGCTTCTTTAAGCAATTACAGTAGAAACTTAAACCTCTGCCACAGTGTTATGAAAGTTTTTCAACTTCTAATGTTGATAAACATTCAATGATGTGAGGACTGTCAGTCCCCAACAGGACACATGTTGCTTACTGTGTGCTCTCACTAAGACAAGTGTGTCATCATCTGCTGTTCACTGCGTTTTGAAGCTTAATCAGCCCAGACTGACCAAATGCTGCTTCTTTAAGCAATTACAGTAGAAACTTAAACCTCTGCCACAGTGTTATGAAAGTTTATCAGTTTCTAATGTTGATAAACATTCAAAATGTGTGAGGACTGTCAGTCTCCAACAGGACACATGTTGTCTTTTGTGTGCTCTCACTAAGACAAGTGTGTCATCATCTGCTGTTCACTGCGTTTTGAAGCTTAATCAGCCCAGACTGACCAAATGCTGCTTCTTTAAGCAATTACAGTAGAAACTTAAACCTCTGCCACAGTGTTATGAAAGTTTTTCAACTTCTAATGTTGATAAACATTCAATGTGTGAGACTGTAGTCCCCAACAGGACACATGTTGTCTGTGTGCTCTCACTAAGACAAGTGTGTCATCATCTGCTGTTCACTGCGTTTTGAAGCTTAATCAGCCCAGACTGACCAAATGCTGCTTCTTTAAGCAATTACAGTAGAAACTTATCAGTTTCTAATGTTGATAAACATTCAAAATGTGTGAGGACTGTCAGTCTCCAACAGGACACATGTTGCTACTGTGTGCTCTCACTAAGACAAGTGTGTCATCATCTGCTGTTCACTGCGTTTTGAAGCTTAATCAGCCCAGACTGACCAAATGCTGCTTCTTTAAGCAATTACAGTAGAAACTTAAACCTCTGCCACAGTGTTATGAAAGTTTATCAGTTTCTAATGTTGATAAACATTCAAAATGTGTGAGGACTGTCAGTCTCCAACAGGACACATGTTGCGTACTGTGTGCTCTCACTAAGACAAGTGTGTCATCATCTGCTGTTCACTGCGTTTTGAAGCTTAATCAGCCCAGACTGACCAAATGCTGCTTCTTTAAGCAATTACAGTAGAAACTTAAACCTCTGCCACAGTGTTATGAAAGTTTTCAACTTCTAATGTTGATAAACATTCAATGATGTGAGGACTGTCAGTCCCAACAGGACACATGTTGCGTACTGTGTGCTCTCACTAAGACAAGTGTGTCATCATCTGCTGTTCACTGCGTTTTGAAGCTTAATCAGCCCAGACTGACCAAATGCTGCTTCTTTAAGCAATTACAGTAGAAACTTAAACCTCTGCCACAGTGTTATGAAAGTTTATCAGTTTCTAATGTTGATAAACATTCAAAATGTGTGAGGACTGTCAGTCTCCAACAGGACACATGTTGCTACTGTGTGCTCTCACTAAGACAAGTGTGTCATCATCTGCTGTTCACTGCGTTTTGAAGCTTAATCAGCCCAGACTGACCAAATGCTGCTTCTTTAAGCAATTACAGTAGAAACTTAAACCTCTGCCACAGTGTTATGAAAGTTTTTCACTTCTAATGTTGATAAACATTCAATGTGTGAGGACTGTCAGTCCCAACAGGACACATGTTGTCTTTTGTGTGCTCTCACTAAGACAAGTGTGTCATCATCTGCTGTTCACTGCGTTTTGAAGCTTAATCAGCCCAGACTGACCAAATGCTGCTTCTTTAAGCAATTACAGTAGAAACTTAAACCTCTGCCACAGTGTTATGAAAGTTTATCAGTTTCTAATGTTGATAAACATTCAAAATGTGTGAGGACTGTCAGTCTCCAACAGGACACATGTTGCGTACTGTGTGCTCTCACTAAGACAAGTGTGTCATCATCTGCTGTTCACTGCGTTTTGAAGCTTAATCAGCCCAGACTGACCAAATGCTGCTTCTTTAAGCAATTACAGTAGAAACTTAAACCTCTGCCACAGTGTTATGAAAGTTTATCAGTTTCTAATGTTGATAAACATTCAAAATGTGTGAGGACTGTCAGTCTCCAACAGGACACATGTTGTACTGTGTGCTCTCACTAAGACAAGTGTGTCATCATCTGCTGTTCACTGCGTTTTGAAGCTTAATCAGCCCAGACTGACCAAATGCTGCTTCTTTAAGCAATTACAGTAGAAACTTAAACCTCTGCCACAGTGTTATGAAAGTTTATCAGTTCTAATGTTGATAAACATTCAAAATGTGTGAGGACTGTCAGTCCCAACAGGACACATGTTGTCTTTGTGTGCTCTCACTAAGACAAGTGTGTCATCATCTGCTGTTCACTGCGTTTTGAAGCTTAATCAGCCCAGACTGACCAAATGCTGCTTCTTTAAGCAATTACAGTAGAAACTTAAACCTCTGCCACAGTGTTATGAAAGTTTTTCAACTAATGTTGATAAACATTCAATGATGACTGAGGACTGTCAGTCCAACAGGACACATGTTGTCTTTTGTGTGCTCTCACTAAGACAAGTGTGTCATCATCTGCTGTTCACTGCGTTTTGAAGCTTAATCAGCCCAGACTGACCAAATGCTGCTTCTTTAAGCAATTACAGTAGAAACTTAAACCTCTGCCACAGTGTTATGAAAGTTTTCACTTCTAATGTTGATAAACATTCAAATGTGTGAGGACTGTCAGTCCCAACAGGACACATGTTGCTACTGTGTGCTCTCACTAAGACAAGTGTGTCATCATCTGCTGTTCACTGCGTTTTGAAGCTTAATCAGCCCAGACTGACCAAATGCTGCTTCTTTAAGCAATTACAGTAGAAACTTAAACCTCTGCCACAGTGTTATGAAAGTTTATCAGTTTCTAATGTTGATAAACATTCAAAATGTGTGAGGACTGTCAGTCTCCAACAGGACACATGTTGTCTTTTGTGTGCTCTCACTAAGACAAGTGTGTCATCATCTGCTGTTCACTGCGTTTTGAAGCTTAATCAGCCCAGACTGACCAAATGCTGCTTCTTTAAGCAATTACAGTAGAAACTTAAACCTCTGCCACAGTGTTATGAAAGTTTTTCAACTAATGTTGATAAACATTCAATGTGTGAGGACTGTCAGTCCCCAACAGGACACATGTTGCTTTTGTGTGCTCTCACTAAGACAAGTGTGTCATCATCTGCTGTTCACTGCGTTTTGAAGCTTAATCAGCCCAGACTGACCAAATGCTGCTTCTTTAAGCAATTACAGTAGAAACTTAAACCTCTGCCACAGTGTTATGAAAGTTTATCACTTTCTAATGTTGATAAACATTCAAAATGTGTGAGGACTGTCAGTCCCAACAGGACACATGTTGCGTACTGTGTGCTCTCACTAAGACAAGTGTGTCATCATCTGCTGTTCACTGCGTTTTGAAGCTTAATCAGCCCAGACTGACCAAATGCTGCTTCTTTAAGCAATTACAGTAGAAACTTAAACCTCTGCCACAGTGTTATGAAAGTTTATCAGTTTCTAATGTTGATAAACATTCAAAATGTGTGAGGACTGTCAGTCTCCAACAGGACACATGTTGCTTTGTGTGCTCTCACTAAGACAAGTGTGTCATCATCTGCTGTTCACTGCGTTTTGAAGCTTAATCAGCCCAGACTGACCAAATGCTGCTTCTTTAAGCAATTACAGTAGAAACTTAAACCTCTGCCACAGTGTTATGAAAGTTTTCAACTTCTAATGTTGATAAACATTCAATGATGTGAGGACTGTCAGTCCCAACAGGACACATGTTGCGTACTGTGTGCTCTCACTAAGACAAGTGTGTCATCATCTGCTGTTCACTGCGTTTTGAAGCTTAATCAGCCCAGACTGACCAAATGCTGCTTCTTTAAGCAATTACAGTAGAAACTTAAACCTCTGCCACAGTGTTATGAAAGTTTATCAGTTTCTAATGTTGATAAACATTCAAAATGTGTGAGGACTGTCAGTCTCCAACAGGACACATGTTGTCTGTGTGCTCTCACTAAGACAAGTGTGTCATCATCTGCTGTTCACTGCGTTTTGAAGCTTAATCAGCCCAGACTGACCAAATGCTGCTTCTTTAAGCAATTACAGTAGAAACTTAAACCTCTGCCACAGTGTTATGAAAGTTTTTCAGTTTCTAATGTTGATAAACATTCAATGATGTGAGGACTGTCAGTCCCCAACAGGACACATGTTGCTGTGTGCTCTCACTAAGACAAGTGTGTCATCATCTGCTGTTCACTGCGTTTTGAAGCTTAATCAGCCCAGACTGACCAAATGCTGCTTCTTTAAGCAATTACAGTAGAAACTTAAACCTCTGCCACAGTGTTATGAAAGTTTTTTTCTAATGTTGATAAACATTCAAAATGTGTGAGGACTGTCAGTCTCCAACAGGACACATGTTGCGTACTGTGTGCTCTCACTAAGACAAGTGTGTCATCATCTGCTGTTCACTGCGTTTTGAAGCTTAATCAGCCCAGACTGACCAAATGCTGCTTCTTTAAGCAATTACAGTAGAAACTTAAACCTCTGCCACAGTGTTATGAAAGTTTATCAGTTTCTAATGTTGATAAACATTCAAAATGTGTGAGGACTGTCAGTCCCAACAGGACACATGTTGCTTACTGTGTGCTCTCACTAAGACAAGTGTGTCATCATCTGCTGTTCACTGCGTTTTGAAGCTTAATCAAAGCCCAGACTGACCAAATGCTGCTTCTTTAAGCAATTACAGTAGAAACTTAAACCTCTGCCACAGTGTTATGAAAGTTTTTCAACTTCTAATGTTGATAAACATTCAATGATGACTGAGACTGGTAGTCCCCAACAGGACACATGTTGCGTACTGTGTGCTCTCACTAAGACAAGTGTGTCATCATCTGCTGTTCACTGCGTTTTGAAGCTTAATCAGCCCAGACTGACCAAATGCTGCTTCTTTAAGCAATTACAGTAGAAACTTAAACCTCTGCCACAGTGTTATGAAAGTTTATCAGTTTCTAATGTTGATAAACATTCAAAATGTGTGAGGACTGTCAGTCTCCAACAGGACACATGTTGTACTGTGTGCTCTCACTAAGACAAGTGTGTCATCATCTGCTGTTCACTGCGTTTTGAAGCTTAATCAGCCCAGACTGACCAAATGCTGCTTCTTTAAGCAATTACAGTAGAAACTTAAACCTCTGCCACAGTGTTATGAAAGTTTATCAGTTTCTAATGTTGATAAACATTCAAAATGTGTGAGGACTGTCAGTCTCCAACAGGACACATGTTGTCTTTTGTGTGCTCTCACTAAGACAAGTGTGTCATCATCTGCTGTTCACTGCGTTTTGAAGCTTAATCAGCCCAGACTGACCAAATGCTGCTTCTTTAAGCAATTACAGTAGAAACTTAAACCTCTGCCACAGTGTTATGAAAGTTTTTCAACTTCTAATGTTGATAAACATTCAATGATGACTGAGGACTGTCAGTCCCCAACAGGACACATGTTGCTTTGTGTGCTCTCACTAAGACAAGTGTGTCATCATCTGCTGTTCACTGCGTTTTGAAGCTTAATCAGCCCAGACTGACCAAATGCTGCTTCTTTAAGCAATTACAGTAGAAACTTAAACCTCTGCCACAGTGTTATGAAAGTTTTTCAACTTCTAATGTTGATAAACATTCAATGATGTGAGACTGTCAGTCCCCAACAGGACACATGTTGCTACTGTGTGCTCTCACTAAGACAAGTGTGTCATCATCTGCTGTTCACTGCGTTTTGAAGCTTAATCAGCCCAGACTGACCAAATGCTGCTTCTTTAAGCAATTACAGTAGAAACTTAAACCTCTGCCACAGTGTTATGAAAGTTTATCAGTTTCTAATGTTGATAAACATTCAAAATGTGTGAGGACTGTCAGTCTCCAACAGGACACATGTTGTACTGTGTGCTCTCACTAAGACAAGTGTGTCATCATCTGCTGTTCACTGCGTTTTGAAGCTTAATCAGCCCAGACTGACCAAATGCTGCTTCTTTAAGCAATTACAGTAGAAACTTAAACCTCTGCCACAGTGTTATGAAAGTTTTCAACTAATGTTGATAAACATTCAATGATGTGAGGACTGTCAGTCCCAACAGGACACATGTTGTCTTTTGTGTGCTCTCACTAAGACAAGTGTGTCATCATCTGCTGTTCACTGCGTTTTGAAGCTTAATCAGCCCAGACTGACCAAATGCTGCTTCTTTAAGCAATTACAGTAGAAACTTAAACCTCTGCCACAGTGTTATGAAAGTTTTCACTTCTAATGTTGATAAACATTCAATGATGACTGAGACTGTCAGTCCCAACAGGACACATGTTGCTGTGTGCTCTCACTAAGACAAGTGTGTCATCATCTGCTGTTCACTGCGTTTTGAAGCTTAATCAGCCCAGACTGACCAAATGCTGCTTCTTTAAGCAATTACAGTAGAAACTTAAACCTCTGCCACAGTGTTATGAAAGTTTATCAGTTTCTAATGTTGATAAACATTCAAAATGTGTGAGGACTGTCAGTCCCAACAGGACACATGTTGTCTGTGTGCTCTCACTAAGACAAGTGTGTCATCATCTGCTGTTCACTGCGTTTTGAAGCTTAATCAGCCCAGACTGACCAAATGCTGCTTCTTTAAGCAATTACAGTAGAAACTTAAACCTCTGCCACAGTGTTATGAAAGTTTATCAGTTCTAATGTTGATAAACATTCAAAATGTGTGAGGACTGTCAGTCTCCAACAGGACACATGTTGCGTGTGTGCTCTCACTAAGACAAGTGTGTCATCATCTGCTGTTCACTGCGTTTTGAAGCTTAATCAGCCCAGACTGACCAAATGCTGCTTCTTTAAGCAATTACAGTAGAAACTTAAACCTCTGCCACAGTGTTATGAAAGTTTTTCAACTTCTAATGTTGATAAACATTCAATGATGTGAGACTGTAGTCCCCAACAGGACACATGTTGCTTACTGTGTGCTCTCACTAAGACAAGTGTGTCATCATCTGCTGTTCACTGCGTTTTGAAGCTTAATCAGCCCAGACTGACCAAATGCTGCTTCTTTAAGCAATTACAGTAGAAACTTAAACCTCTGCCACAGTGTTATGAAAGTTTTTTCTAATGTTGATAAACATTCAAAATGTGTGAGGACTGTCAGTCCCAACAGGACACATGTTGTACTGTGTGCTCTCACTAAGACAAGTGTGTCATCATCTGCTGTTCACTGCGTTTTGAAGCTTAATCAGCCCAGACTGACCAAATGCTGCTTCTTTAAGCAATTACAGTAGAAACTTAAACCTCTGCCACAGTGTTATGAAAGTTTATCAGTTTCTAATGTTGATAAACATTCAAAATGTGTGAGGACTGTCAGTCTCCAACAGGACACATGTTGCTTACTGTGTGCTCTCACTAAGACAAGTGTGTCATCATCTGCTGTTCACTGCGTTTTGAAGCTTAATCAGCCCAGACTGACCAAATGCTGCTTCTTTAAGCAATTACAGTAGAAACTTAAACCTCTGCCACAGTGTTATGAAAGTTTATCAGTTTCTAATGTTGATAAACATTCAAAATGTGTGAGGACTGTCAGTCTCCAACAGGACACATGTTGTACTGTGTGCTCTCACTAAGACAAGTGTGTCATCATCTGCTGTTCACTGCGTTTTGAAGCTTAATCAGCCCAGACTGACCAAATGCTGCTTCTTTAAGCAATTACAGTAGAAACTTAAACCTCTGCCACAGTGTTATGAAAGTTTATCAGTTTCTAATGTTGATAAACATTCAAAATGTGTGAGGACTGTCAGTCTCCAACAGGACACATGTTGCTTTGTGTGCTCTCACTAAGACAAGTGTGTCATCATCTGCTGTTCACTGCGTTTTGAAGCTTAATCAGCCCAGACTGACCAAATGCTGCTTCTTTAAGCAATTACAGTAGAAACTTAAACCTCTGCCACAGTGTTATGAAAGTTTATCAGTTTCTAATGTTGATAAACATTCAAAATGTGTGAGGACTGTCAGTCTCCAACAGGACACATGTTGCTACTGTGTGCTCTCACTAAGACAAGTGTGTCATCATCTGCTGTTCACTGCGTTTTGAAGCTTAATCAGCCCAGACTGACCAAATGCTGCTTCTTTAAGCAATTACAGTAGAAACTTAAACCTCTGCCACAGTGTTATGAAAGTTTATCAGTTTCTAATGTTGATAAACATTCAAAATGTGTGAGGACTGTCAGTCTCCAACAGGACACATGTTGTTTTGTGTGCTCTCACTAAGACAAGTGTGTCATCATCTGCTGTTCACTGCGTTTTGAAGCTTAATCAGCCCAGACTGACCAAATGCTGCTTCTTTAAGCAATTACAGTAGAAACTTAAACCTCTGCCACAGTGTTATGAAAGTTTTTCAACTTCTAATGTTGATAAACATTCAATGTGTGAGGACTGTCAGTCCCCAACAGGACACATGTTGCTTACTGTGTGCTCTCACTAAGACAAGTGTGTCATCATCTGCTGTTCACTGCGTTTTGAAGCTTAATCAGCCCAGACTGACCAAATGCTGCTTCTTTAAGCAATTACAGTAGAAACTTAAACCTCTGCCACAGTGTTATGAAAGTTTATCAGTTTCTAATGTTGATAAACATTCAAAATGTGTGAGGACTGTCAGTCTCCAACAGGACACATGTTGCTACTGTGTGCTCTCACTAAGACAAGTGTGTCATCATCTGCTGTTCACTGCGTTTTGAAGCTTAATCAGCCCAGACTGACCAAATGCTGCTTCTTTAAGCAATTACAGTAGAAACTTAAACCTCTGCCACAGTGTTATGAAAGTTTATCAGTTTCTAATGTTGATAAACATTCAAAATGTGTGAGGACTGTCAGTCCCAACAGGACACATGTTGGTGTGCTCTCACTAAGACAAGTGTGTCATCATCTGCTGTTCACTGCGTTTTGAAGCTTAATACTGTGTGCTCTCACTAAGACAAGTGTGTCATCATCTGCTGTTCACTGCGTTTTGAAGCTTAATCAGCCCAGACTGACCAAATGCTGCTTCTTTAAGCAATTACAGTAGAAACTTAAACCTCTGCCACAGTGTTATGAAAGTTTATCACTTCTAATGTTGATAAACATTCAATGTGTGAGGACTGTCAGTCCAACAGGACACATGTTGCTGTGTGCTCTCACTAAGACAAGTGTGTCATCATCTGCTGTTCACTGCGTTTTGAAGCTTAATCAGCCCAGACTGACCAAATGCTGCTTCTTTAAGCAATTACAGTAGAAACTTAAACCTCTGCCACAGTGTTATGAAAGTTTATCAGTTTCTAATGTTGATAAACATTCAAAATGTGTGAGGACTGTCAGTCTCCAACAGGACACATGTTGCGTTGTGTGCTCTCACTAAGACAAGTGTGTCATCATCTGCTGTTCACTGCGTTTTGAAGCTTAATCAGCCCAGACTGACCAAATGCTGCTTCTTTAAGCAATTACAGTAGAAACTTAAACCTCTGCCACAGTGTTATGAAAGTTTATCAGTTTCTAATGTTGATAAACATTCAAAATGTGTGAGGACTGTCAGTCTCCAACAGGACACATGTTGTCTTTTGTGTGCTCTCACTAAGACAAGTGTGTCATCATCTGCTGTTCACTGCGTTTTGAAGCTTAATCAGCCCAGACTGACCAAATGCTGCTTCTTTAAGCAATTACAGTAGAAACTTAAACCTCTGCCACAGTGTTATGAAAGTTTATCAGTTTCTAATGTTGATAAACATTCAATGTGTGAGGACTGTCAGTCTCCAACAGGACACATGTTGTCTTTTGTGTGCTCTCACTAAGACAAGTGTGTCATCATCTGCTGTTCACTGCGTTTTGAAGCTTAATCAGCCCAGACTGACCAAATGCTGCTTCTTTAAGCAATTACAGTAGAAACTTAAACCTCTGCCACAGTGTTATGAAAGTTTATCAGTTTCTAATGTTGATAAACATTCAAAATGTGTGAGGACTGTCAGTCTCCAACAGGACACATGTTGCGTACTGTGTGCTCTCACTAAGACAAGTGTGTCATCATCTGCTGTTCACTGCGTTTTGAAGCTTAATCAGCCCAGACTGACCAAATGCTGCTTCTTTAAGCAATTACAGTAGAAACTTAAACCTCTGCCACAGTGTTATGAAAGTTTTCACTAATGTTGATAAACATTCAAAATGTGTGAGGACTGTCAGTCTCCAACAGGACACATGTTGCTTTTGTGTGCTCTCACTAAGACAAGTGTGTCATCATCTGCTGTTCACTGCGTTTTGAAGCTTAATCAGCCCAGACTGACCAAATGCTGCTTCTTTAAGCAATTACAGTAGAAACTTAAACCTCTGCCACAGTGTTATGAAAGTTTTCAGTTCTAATGTTGATAAACATTCAAATGTGTGAGGACTGTCAGTCTCCAACAGGACACATGTTGCTACTGTGTGCTCTCACTAAGACAAGTGTGTCATCATCTGCTGTTCACTGCGTTTTGAAGCTTAATCAGCCCAGACTGACCAAATGCTGCTTCTTTAAGCAATTACAGTAGAAACTTAAACCTCTGCCACAGTGTTATGAAAGTTTATCAGTTTCTAATGTTGATAAACATTCAAAATGTGTGAGGACTGTCAGTCTCCAACAGGACACATGTTGTCTTTTGTGTGCTCTCACTAAGACAAGTGTGTCATCATCTGCTGTTCACTGCGTTTTGAAGCTTAATCAGCCCAGACTGACCAAATGCTGCTTCTTTAAGCAATTACAGTAGAAACTTAAACCTCTGCCACAGTGTTATGAAAGTTTTCAGTTTCTAATGTTGATAAACATTCAAAATGTGTGAGGACTGTCAGTCTCCAACAGGACACATGTTGCTTTTGTGTGCTCTCACTAAGACAAGTGTGTCATCATCTGCTGTTCACTGCGTTTTGAAGCTTAATCAGCCCAGACTGACCAAATGCTGCTTCTTTAAGCAATTACAGTAGAAACTTAAACCTCTGCCACAGTGTTATGAAAGTTTATCAGTTTCTAATGTTGATAAACATTCAAAATGTGTGAGGACTGTCAGTCTCCAACAGGACACATGTTGCTACTGTGTGCTCTCACTAAGACAAGTGTGTCATCATCTGCTGTTCACTGCGTTTTGAAGCTTAATCAGCCCAGACTGACCAAATGCTGCTTCTTTAAGCAATTACAGTAGAAACTTAAACCTCTGCCACAGTGTTATGAAAGTTTATCAGTTTCTAATGTTGATAAACATTCAAAATGTGTGAGGACTGTCAGTCTCCAACAGGACACATGTTGTCTTTTGTGTGCTCTCACTAAGACAAGTGTGTCATCATCTGCTGTTCACTGCGTTTTGAAGCTTAATCAGCCCAGACTGACCAAATGCTGCTTCTTTAAGCAATTACAGTAGAAACTTAAACCTCTGCCACAGTGTTATGAAAGTTTTCAGTTTCTAATGTTGATAAACATTCAAAATGTGTGAGGACTGTCAGTCCCAACAGGACACATGTTGTACTGTGTGCTCTCACTAAGACAAGTGTGTCATCATCTGCTGTTCACTGCGTTTTGAAGCTTAATCAGCCCAGACTGACCAAATGCTGCTTCTTTAAGCAATTACAGTAGAAACTTAAACCTCTGCCACAGTGTTATGAAAGTTTATCAGTTTCTAATGTTGATAAACATTCAAAATGTGTGAGGACTGTCAGTCTCCAACAGGACACATGTTGCTTTTGTGTGCTCTCACTAAGACAAGTGTGTCATCATCTGCTGTTCACTGCGTTTTGAAGCTTAATCAGCCCAGACTGACCAAATGCTGCTTCTTTAAGCAATTACAGTAGAAACTTAAACCTCTGCCACAGTGTTATGAAAGTTTATCAGTTTCTAATGTTGATAAACATTCAAAATGTGTGAGGACTGTCAGTCTCCAACAGGACACATGTTGCTTTTGTGTGCTCTCACTAAGACAAGTGTGTCATCATCTGCTGTTCACTGCGTTTTGAAGCTTAATCAGCCCAGACTGACCAAATGCTGCTTCTTTAAGCAATTACAGTAGAAACTTAAACCTCTGCCACAGTGTTATGAAAGTTTTCAGTTTCTAATGTTGATAAACATTCAAAATGTGTGAGGACTGTCAGTCCCAACAGGACACATGTTGCTTTTGTGTGCTCTCACTAAGACAAGTGTGTCATCATCTGCTGTTCACTGCGTTTTGAAGCTTAATCAGCCCAGACTGACCAAATGCTGCTTCTTTAAGCAATTACAGTAGAAACTTAAACCTCTGCCACAGTGTTATGAAAGTTTTCAGTTTCTAATGTTGATAAACATTCAATGTGTGAGGACTGTCAGTCCCAACAGGACACATGTTGCGTACTGTGTGCTCTCACTAAGACAAGTGTGTCATCATCTGCTGTTCACTGCGTTTTGAAGCTTAATCAGCCCAGACTGACCAAATGCTGCTTCTTTAAGCAATTACAGTAGAAACTTAAACCTCTGCCACAGTGTTATGAAAGTTTATCAGTTTCTAATGTTGATAAACATTCAAAATGTGTGAGGACTGTCAGTCTCCAACAGGACACATGTTGACTGTGTGCTCTCACTAAGACAAGTGTGTCATCATCTGCTGTTCACTGCGTTTTGAAGCTTAATCAGCCCAGACTGACCAAATGCTGCTTCTTTAAGCAATTACAGTAGAAACTTAAACCTCTGCCACAGTGTTATGAAAGTTTTCAGTTTCTAATGTTGATAAACATTCAATGTGTGAGGACTGTCAGTCCCCAACAGGACACATGTTGCGTACTGTGTGCTCTCACTAAGACAAGTGTGTCATCATCTGCTGTTCACTGCGTTTTGAAGCTTAATCAGCCCAGACTGACCAAATGCTGCTTCTTTAAGCAATTACAGTAGAAACTTAAACCTCTGCCACAGTGTTATGAAAGTTTATCAGTTTCTAATGTTGATAAACATTCAAAATGTGTGAGGACTGTCAGTCTCCAACAGGACACATGTTGCGTACTGTGTGCTCTCACTAAGACAAGTGTGTCATCATCTGCTGTTCACTGCGTTTTGAAGCTTAATCAGCCCAGACTGACCAAATGCTGCTTCTTTAAGCAATTACAGTAGAAACTTAAACCTCTGCCACAGTGTTATGAAAGTTTATCACTAATGTTGATAAACATTCAAAATGACTGAGGACTGTCAGTCCCCAACAGGACACATGTTGCTTTTGTGTGCTCTCACTAAGACAAGTGTGTCATCATCTGCTGTTCACTGCGTTTTGAAGCTTAATCAGCCCAGACTGACCAAATGCTGCTTCTTTAAGCAATTACAGTAGAAACTTAAACCTCTGCCACAGTGTTATGAAAGTTTTCAGTTTCTAATGTTGATAAACATTCAAAATGTGTGAGGACTGTCAGTCCCAACAGGACACATGTTGTACTGTGTGCTCTCACTAAGACAAGTGTGTCATCATCTGCTGTTCACTGCGTTTTGAAGCTTAATCAGCCCAGACTGACCAAATGCTGCTTCTTTAAGCAATTACAGTAGAAACTTAAACCTCTGCCACAGTGTTATGAAAGTTTATCAGTTTCTAATGTTGATAAACATTCAATGTGTGAGGACTGTCAGTCTCCAACAGGACACATGTTGCTTTTGTGTGCTCTCACTAAGACAAGTGTGTCATCATCTGCTGTTCACTGCGTTTTGAAGCTTAATCAGCCCAGACTGACCAAATGCTGCTTCTTTAAGCAATTACAGTAGAAACTTAAACCTCTGCCACAGTGTTATGAAAGTTTTCAGTTTCTAATGTTGATAAACATTCAAAATGTGTGAGGACTGTCAGTCCCAACAGGACACATGTTGCGTACTGTGTGCTCTCACTAAGACAAGTGTGTCATCATCTGCTGTTCACTGCGTTTTGAAGCTTAATCAGCCCAGACTGACCAAATGCTGCTTCTTTAAGCAATTACAGTAGAAACTTAAACCTCTGCCACAGTGTTATGAAAGTTTATCAGTTTCTAATGTTGATAAACATTCAAAATGTGTGAGGACTGTCAGTCTCCAACAGGACACATGTTGTCTTTTGTGTGCTCTCACTAAGACAAGTGTGTCATCATCTGCTGTTCACTGCGTTTTGAAGCTTAATCAGCCCAGACTGACCAAATGCTGCTTCTTTAAGCAATTACAGTAGAAACTTAAACCTCTGCCACAGTGTTATGAAAGTTTTTCAACTTCTAATGTTGATAAACATTCAAAATGTGTGAGGACTGTCAGTCCCAACAGGACACATGTTGCGTACTGTGTGCTCTCACTAAGACAAGTGTGTCATCATCTGCTGTTCACTGCGTTTTGAAGCTTAATCAGCCCAGACTGACCAAATGCTGCTTCTTTAAGCAATTACAGTAGAAACTTAAACCTCTGCCACAGTGTTATGAAAGTTTATCAGTTTCTAATGTTGATAAACATTCAAAATGTGTGAGGACTGTCAGTCCCCAACAGGACACATGTTGTCTTTTGTGTGCTCTCACTAAGACAAGTGTGTCATCATCTGCTGTTCACTGCGTTTTGAAGCTTAATCAGCCCAGACTGACCAAATGCTGCTTCTTTAAGCAATTACAGTAGAAACTTAAACCTCTGCCACAGTGTTATGAAAGTTTATCAGTTTCTAATGTTGATAAACATTCAAAATGTGTGAGGACTGTCAGTCTCCAACAGGACACATGTTGCTACTGTGTGCTCTCACTAAGACAAGTGTGTCATCATCTGCTGTTCACTGCGTTTTGAAGCTTAATCAGCCCAGACTGACCAAATGCTGCTTCTTTAAGCAATTACAGTAGAAACTTAAACCTCTGCCACAGTGTTATGAAAGTTTATCAGTTTCTAATGTTGATAAACATTCAAAATGTGTGAGGACTGTCAGTCCCAACAGGACACATGTTGTTTGTGTGCTCTCACTAAGACAAGTGTGTCATCATCTGCTGTTCACTGCGTTTTGAAGCTTAATCAGCCCAGACTGACCAAATGCTGCTTCTTTAAGCAATTACAGTAGAAACTTAAACCTCTGCCACAGTGTTATGAAAGTTTATCACTTCTAATGTTGATAAACATTCAAAATGTGTGAGGACTGTCAGTCCCAACAGGACACATGTTGCTTTTGTGTGCTCTCACTAAGACAAGTGTGTCATCATCTGCTGTTCACTGCGTTTTGAAGCTTAATCAGCCCAGACTGACCAAATGCTGCTTCTTTAAGCAATTACAGTAGAAACTTAAACCTCTGCCACAGTGTTATGAAAGTTTATCAGTTCTAATGTTGATAAACATTCAAATGTGTGAGGACTGTCAGTCTCCAACAGGACACATGTTGCGTACTGTGTGCTCTCACTAAGACAAGTGTGTCATCATCTGCTGTTCACTGCGTTTTGAAGCTTAATCAGCCCAGACTGACCAAATGCTGCTTCTTTAAGCAATTACAGTAGAAACTTAAACCTCTGCCACAGTGTTATGAAAGTTTTTCAACTAATGTTGATAAACATTCAAATGTGTGAGGACTGTCAGTCCCAACAGGACACATGTTGTCTTTGTGTGCTCTCACTAAGACAAGTGTGTCATCATCTGCTGTTCACTGCGTTTTGAAGCTTAATCAGCCCAGACTGACCAAATGCTGCTTCTTTAAGCAATTACAGTAGAAACTTAAACCTCTGCCACAGTGTTATGAAAGTTTTCAGTTTCTAATGTTGATAAACATTCAAATGTGTGAGGACTGTCAGTCCCAACAGGACACATGTTGCGTACTGTGTGCTCTCACTAAGACAAGTGTGTCATCATCTGCTGTTCACTGCGTTTTGAAGCTTAATCAGCCCAGACTGACCAAATGCTGCTTCTTTAAGCAATTACAGTAGAAACTTAAACCTCTGCCACAGTGTTATGAAAGTTTATCAGTTTCTAATGTTGATAAACATTCAAAATGTGTGAGGACTGTCAGTCTCCAACAGGACACATGTTGCTTTACTGTGTGCTCTCACTAAGACAAGTGTGTCATCATCTGCTGTTCACTGCGTTTTGAAGCTTAATCAGCCCAGACTGACCAAATGCTGCTTCTTTAAGCAATTACATAGAAACTTAAACCTCTGCCACAGTGTTATGAAAGTTTTTCACTAATGTTGATAAACATTCAATGATGTGAGGACTGTCAGTCCAACAGGACACATGTTGTCTTTTGTGTGCTCTCACTAAGACAAGTGTGTCATCATCTGCTGTTCACTGCGTTTTGAAGCTTAATCAGCCCAGACTGACCAAATGCTGCTTCTTTAAGCAATTACAGTAGAAACTTAAACCTCTGCCACAGTGTTATGAAAGTTTATCAGTTTCTAATGTTGATAAACATTCAAAATGTGTGAGGACTGTCAGTCCCCAACAGGACACATGTTGCTTTTGTGTGCTCTCACTAAGACAAGTGTGTCATCATCTGCTGTTCACTGCGTTTTGAAGCTTAATCAGCCCAGACTGACCAAATGCTGCTTCTTTAAGCAATTACAATAGAAACTTAAACTCTGCCACAGTGTTATGAAAGTTTATCAGTTTCTAATGTTGATAAACATTCAAAATGTGTGAGGACTGTCAGTCCCCAACAGGACACATGTTGTCTTTGTGTGCTCTCACTAAGACAAGTGTGTCATCATCTGCTGTTCACTGCGTTTTGAAGCTTAATCAGCCCAGACTGACCAAATGCTGCTTCTTTAAGCAATTACAATAGAAACTTAAACTCTGCCACAGTGTTATGAAAGTTTTTCAACTTCTAATGTTGATAAACATTCAATGATGACTGAGGACTGTAGTCCCCAACAGGACACATGTTGTCTTTGTGCTCTCACTAAGACAAGTGTGTCATCATCTGCTGTTCACTGCGTTTTGAAGCTTAATCAGCCCAGACTGACCAAATGCTGCTTCTTTAAGCAATTACAGTAGAAACTTAAACCTCTGCCACAGTGTTATGAAAGTTTTTCAGTTTCTAATGTTGATAAACATTCAAAATGTGTGAGGACTGTCAGTCCCAACAGGACACATGTTGTCTACTGTGTGCTCTCACTAAGACAAGTGTGTCATCATCTGCTGTTCACTGCGTTTTGAAGCTTAATCAGCCCAGACTGACCAAATGCTGCTTCTTTAAGCAATTACAGTAGAAACTTAAACCTCTGCCACAGTGTTATGAAAGTTTATCAGTTTCTAATGTTGATAAACATTCAAAATGTGTGAGGACTGTCAGTCTCCAACAGGACACATGTTGCTTTGTGTGCTCTCACTAAGACAAGTGTGTCATCATCTGCTGTTCACTGCGTTTTGAAGCTTAATCAGCCCAGACTGACCAATACTGCTTCTTTAAGCAATTACAGTAGAAACTTAAACCTCTGCCACAGTGTTATGAAAGTTTTCATTTCTAATGTTGATAAACATTCAAAATGTGTGAGGACTGTCAGTCCCAACAGGACACATGTTGCTACTGTGTGCTCTCACTAAGACAAGTGTGTCATCATCTGCTGTTCACTGCGTTTTGAAGCTTAATCAGCCCAGACTGACCAAATGCTGCTTCTTTAAGCAATTACAGTAGAAACTTAAACCTCTGCCACAGTGTTATGAAAGTTTATCAGTTTCTAATGTTGATAAACATTCAAAATGTGTGAGGACTGTCAGTCTCCAACAGGACACATGTTGTCTTTTGTGTGCTCTCACTAAGACAAGTGTGTCATCATCTGCTGTTCACTGCGTTTTGAAGCTTAATCAGCCCAGACTGACCAAATGCTGCTTCTTTAAGCAATTACAGTAGAAACTTAAACCTCTGCCACAGTGTTATGAAAGTTTATCACTTTCTAATGTTGATAAACATTCAATGTGTGGACTGTCAGTCCCCAACAGGACACATGTTGTCTTTTGTGTGCTCTCACTAAGACAAGTGTGTCATCATCTGCTGTTCACTGCGTTTTGAAGCTTAATCAGCCCAGACTGACCAACTGCTTCTTTAAGCAATTACAGTAGAAACTTAAACCTCTGCCACAGTGTTATGAAAGTTTTTCAACTTCTAATGTTGATAAACATTCAATGATGACTGAGCACTGTAGTCCCAACAGGACACATGTTGCGTACTGTGTGCTCTCACTAAGTGTGTCATCATCTGCTGTTCACTGCGTTTTGAAGCTTAATCAGCCCAGACTGACCAAATGCTGCTTCTTTAAGCAATTACAGTAGAAACTTAAACCTCTGCCACAGTGTTATGAAAGTTTATCAGTTTCTAATGTTGATAAACATTCAAAATGTGTGAGGACTGTCAGTCTCCAACAGGACACATGTTGTCTTTTGTGTGCTCTCACTAAGACAAGTGTGTCATCATCTGCTGTTCACTGCGTTTTGAAGCTTAATCAGCCCAGACTGACCAAATGCTGCTTCTTTAAGCAATTACAATAGAAACTTAAA
>NW_026117169.1:0-23280 GCF_001640805.2 Lates calcarifer | reverse complement strand
TGCTGCTTCTTTAAGCAATTACAATAGAAACTTAAACCTCTGCCACAGTGTTATGAAAGTTTTTCAACTTCTAATGTTGATAAACATTCAATGATGTGAGACTGTAGTCCCAACAGGACACATGTTGCGTACTGTGTGCTCTCACTAAGACAAGTGTGTCATCATCTGCTGTTCACTGCGTTTTGAAGCTTAATCAGCCCAGACTGACCAAATGCTGCTTCTTTAAGCAATTACAGTAGAAACTTAAACCTCTGCCACAGTGTTATGAAAGTTTTTCAACTTCTAATGTTGATAAACATTCAATGATGACTGAGGACTGTCAGTCCCAACAGGACACATGTTGTCTTGTGTGGCTCTCACTAAGACAAGTGTGTCATCATCTGCTGTTCACTGCGTTTTGAAGCTTAATCAGCCCAGATGACCAAATGCTGCTTCTTTAAGCAATTACAGTAGAAACTTAAACCTCTGCCACAGTGTTATGAAAGTTTTTCAACTTCTAATGTTGTAAACATTCAATGATGACTGAGCACTGGTAGTCCCCAACAGGACACATGTTGTCTTTTGTGTGCTCTCACTAAGACAAGTGTGTCATCATCTGCTGTTCACTGCGTTTTGAAGCTTAATCAGCCCAGACTGACCAAATGCTGCTTCTTTAAGCAATTACAGTAGAAACTTAAACCTCTGCCACAGTGTTATGAAAGTTTTTCAACTTCTAATGTTGATAAACATTCAAAATGTGAGGACTGGTAGTCCCCAACAGGACACATGTTGCGTACTGTGTGCTCTCACTAAGACAAGTGTGTCATCATCTGCTGTTCACTGCGTTTTGAAGCTTAATCAGCCCAGACTGACCAAATGCTGCTTCTTTAAGCAATTACAGTAGAAACTTAAACCTCTGCCACAGTGTTATGAAAGTTTATCAGTTTCTAATGTTGATAAACATTCAAAATGTGTGAGGACTGTCAGTCTCCAACAGGACACATGTTGCTACTGTGTGCTCTCACTAAGACAAGTGTGTCATCATCTGCTGTTCACTGCGTTTTGAAGCTTAATCAGCCCAGACTGACCAAATGCTGCTTCTTTAAGCAATTACAGTAGAAACTTAAACCTCTGCCACAGTGTTATGAAAGTTTATCAGTTTCTAATGTTGATAAACATTCAAAATGTGTGAGGACTGTCAGTCTCCAACAGGACACATGTTGCGTACTGTGTGCTCTCACTAAGACAAGTGTGTCATCATCTGCTGTTCACTGCGTTTTGAAGCTTAATCAGCCCAGACTGACCAAATGCTGCTTCTTTAAGCAATTACAGTAGAAACTTAAACCTCTGCCACAGTGTTATGAAAGTTTTCAACTTCTAATGTTGATAAACATTCAAATGTGTGAGGACTGGACACATGTTGTCTTTTGTGTGCTCTCACTAAGACAAGTGTGTCATCATCTGCTGTTCACTGCGTTTTGAAGCTTAATCAGCCCAGACTGACCAAATGCTGCTTCTTTAAGCAATTACAGTAGAAACTTAAACTCTGCCACAGTGTTATGAAAGTTTTTCAACTTCTAATGTTGATAAACATTCAAAATGACTGAGACTGGTAGTCCCCACAGGACACATGTTGTCTTTACTGTGTGCTCTCACTAAGACAAGTGTGTCATCATCTGCTGTTCACTGCGTTTTGAAGCTTAATCAGCCCAGACTGACCAAATGCTGCTTCTTTAAGCAATTACAGTAGAAACTTAAACCTCTGCCACAGTGTTATGAAAGTTTATCAGTTTCTAATGTTGATAAACATTCAAAATGTGTGAGGACTGTCAGTCTCCAACAGGACACATGTTGCTACTGTGTGCTCTCACTAAGACAAGTGTGTCATCATCTGCTGTTCACTGCGTTTGAAGCTTAATCAGCCCAGACTGACCAAATGCTGCTTCTTTAAGCAATTACAATAGAAACTTAAACCTCTGCCACAGTGTTATGGAAAGTTTATCAGTTTCTAATGTTGATAAACATTCAAAATGTGTGAGGACTGTCAGTCTCCAACAGGAACACATGTTGTCTTTTGTGTGCTCTCACTAAGACAAGTGTGTCATCATCTGCTGTTCACTGCGTTTTGAAGCTTAATCAGCCCAGACTGACCAAATGCTGCTTCTTTAAGCAATTACAGATAGAAACTTAAACCTCTGCCACAGTGTTATGAAAGTTTTCAATTCTAATGTTGATAAACATTCAATGATGACTGAGGACATGTCAGTCCCAACAGGACACATGTTGTCTTTTGTGTGCTCTCACTAAGACAAGTGTGTCATCATCTGCTGTTCACTGCGTTTTGAAGCTTAATCAGCCCAGACTGACCAAATGCTGCTTCTTTAAGCAATTACAGTAGAAACTTAAACCTCTGCCACAGTGTTATGAAAGTTTATCACTTTCTAATGTTGATAAACATTCAAAATGATGTGAGGACTGTCAGTCTCCAACAGGACACATGTTGTCTTTTGTGTGCTCTCACTAAGACAAGTGTGTCATCATCTGCTGTTCACTGCGTTTTGAAGCTTAATCAGCCCAGACTGACCAAATGCTGCTTCTTTAAGCAATTACAGTAGAAACTTAAACCTCTGCCACAGTGTTATGAAAGTTTATTCAGTTTCTAATGTTGATAAACATTCAAAATGTGTGAGGACTGTCAGTCTCCAACAGGACACATGTTGCGTACTGTGTGCTCTCACTAAGACAAGTGTGTCATCATCTGCTGTTCACTGCGTTTTGAAGCTTAATCAGCCCAGACTGACCAAATGCTGCTTCTTTAAGCAATTACAGTAGAAACTTAAACCTCTGCCACAGTGTTATGAAAGTTTATCAGTTTCTAATGTTGATAAACATTCAAAATGTGTGAGGACTGTCAGTCTCCAACAGGACACATGTTGCTACTGTGTGCTCTCACTAAGACAAGTGTGTCATCATCTGCTGTTCACTGCGTTTTGAAGCTTAATCAGCCCAGACTGACCAAAATGCTGCTTCTTTAAGCAATTACAGTAGAAACTTAAACCTCTGCCACAGTGTTATGAAAGTTTATCAGTTTCTAATGTTGATAAACATTCAAAATGTGTGAGGACTGTCAGTCTCCAACAGGACACATGTTGCGTCTGTGTGCTCTCACTAAGACAAGTGTGTCATCATCTGCTGTTCACTGCGTTTTGAAGCTTAATCAGCCCAGACTGACCAAATGCTGCTTCTTTAAGCAATTACAGTAGAAACTTAAACCTCTGCCACAGTGTTATGAAAGTTTTTCAACTTCTAATGTTGATAAACATTCAATGATGACTGAGGACTGTCAGTCCCAACAGGACACATGTTGTCTTTTGTGTGCTCTCACTAAGACAAGTGTGTCATCATCTGCTGTTCACTGCGTTTTGAAGCTTAATCAGCCCAGACTGACCAAATGCTGCTTCTTTAAGCAATTACAGTAGAAACTTAAACCTCTGCCACAGTGTTATGAAAGTTTATCAGTTTCTAATGTTGATAAACATTCAAAATGTGTGAGGACTGTCAGTCTCCAACAGGACACATGTTGCGTACTGTGTGCTCTCACTAAGACAAGTGTGTCATCATCTGCTGTTCACTGCGTTTTGAAGCTTAATCAGCCCAGACTGACCAAATGCTGCTTCTTTAAGCAATTACAAGTAGAAACTTAAACCTCTGCCACAGTGTTATGAAAGTTTTTCAACTTCTAATGTTGATAAACATTCAAATGATGACTGAGCACTGTCAGTCCCCAACAGGACACATGTTGCGTACTTGTGTGCTCTCACTAAGACAAGTGTGTCATCATCTGCTGTTCACTGCGTTTTGAAGCTTAATCAGCCCAGACTGACCAAATGCTGCTTCTTTAAGCAATTACAGTAGAAACTTAAACCTCTGCCACAGTGTTATGAAAGTTTATCACTTTCTAATGTTGATAAACATTCAAAATGTGTGAGACTGTCAGTCTCCAACAGGACACATGTTGCGTACTGTGTGCTCTCACTAAGACAAGTGTGTCATCATCTGCTGTTCACTGCGTTTTGAAGCTTAATCAGCCCAGACTGACCAAATGCTGCTTCTTTAAGCAATTACAGTAGAAACTTAAACCTCTGCCACAGTGTTATGAAAGTTTATCAGCTTTCTAATGTTGATAAACATTCAAAATGTGTGAGGACTGTCAGTCTCCAACAGGACACATGTTGCGTACTGTGTGCTCTCACTAAGACAAGTGTGTCATCATCTGCTGTTCACTGCGTTTTGAAGCTTAATCAGCCCAGACTGACCAAATGCTGCTTCTTTAAGCAATTACAGTAGAAACTTAAACCTCTGCCACAGTGTTATGAAAGTTTATCAGTTTCTAATGTTGATAAACATTCAAAATGTGTGAGGACTGTCAGTCTCCAACAGGACACATGTTGCGTACTGTGTGCTCTCACTAAGACAAGTGTGTCATCATCTGCTGTTCACTGCGTTTTGAAGCTTAATCAGCCCAGACTGACCAAATGCTGCTTCTTTAAGCAATTACAGTAGAAACTTAAACCTCTGCCACAGTGTTATGAAAGTTTATCACTTTCTAATGTTGATAAACATTCAAAATGATGTGAGGACTGTCAGTCTCCAACAGGACACATGTTGTACTTTGTGTGCTCTCACTAAGACAAGTGTGTCATCATCTGCTGTTCACTGCGTTTTGAAGCTTAATCAGCCCAGACTGACCAAATGCTGCTTCTTTAAGCAATTACAGTAGAAACTTAAACCTCTGCCACAGTGTTATGAAAGTTTATCACTTTCTAATGTTGATAAACATTCAAAATGTGTGAGGACTGTCAGTCTCCAACAGGACACATGTTGCGTACTGTGTGCTCTCACTAAGACAAGTGTGTCATCATCTGCTGTTCACTGCGTTTTGAAGCTTAATCAGCCCAGACTGACCAAATGCTGCTTCTTTAAGCAATTACAGTAGAAACTTAAACCTCTGCCACAGTGTTATGAAAGTTTATCACTTTCTAATGTTGATAAACATTCAAAATGTGTGAGGACTGTCAGTCTCCAACAGGACACATGTTGTCTTACTGTGTGCTCTCACTAAGACAAGTGTGTCATCATCTGCTGTTCACTGCGTTTTGAAGCTTAATCAGCCCAGACTGACCAAATGCTGCTTCTTTAAGCAATTACAGTAGAAACTTAAACCTCTGCCACAGTGTTATGAAAGTTTTTCAACTTCTAATGTTGATAAACATTCAAATGATGACTGAGCACTGTCAGTCCCCAACAGGACACATGTTGCGTACTGTGTGCTCTCACTAAGACAAGTGTGTCATCATCTGCTGTTCACTGCGTTTTGAAGCTTAATCAGCCCAGACTGACCAAATGCTGCTTCTTTAAGCAATTACAGTAGAAACTTAAACCTCTGCCACAGTGTTATGAAAGTTTATCAGTTTCTAATGTTGATAAACATTCAAAATGTGTGAGGACTGTCAGTCTCCCAACAGGACACATGTTGCGTACTGTGTGCTCTCACTAAGACAAGTGTGTCATCATCTGCTGTTCACTGCGTTTTGAAGCTTAATCAGCCCAGACTGACCAAATGCTGCTTCTTTAAGCAATTACAGTAGAAACTTAAACCTCTGCCACAGTGTTATGAAAGTTTATCACTTTCTAATGTTGATAAACATTCAAAATGATGTGAGGACTGTCAGTCTCCAACAGGACACATGTTGCGTACTGTGTGCTCTCACTAAGACAAGTGTGTCATCATCTGCTGTTCACTGCGTTTTGAAGCTTAATCAGCCCAGACTGACCAAATGCTGCTTCTTTAAGCAATTACAGTAGAAACTTAAACCTCTGCCACAGTGTTATGAAAGTTTATCAGTTTCTAATGTTGATAAACATTCAAAATGTGTGAGGACTGTCAGTCTCCAACAGGACACATGTTGCGTACTGTGTGCTCTCACTAAGACAAGTGTGTCATCATCTGCTGTTCACTGCGTTTTGAAGCTTAATCAGCCCAGACTGACCAAATGCTGCTTCTTTAAGCAATTACAATAGAAACTTAAACCTCTGCCACAGTGTTATGAAAGTTTATCAGTTTCTAATGTTGATAAACATTCAAAATGTGTGAGGACTGTCAGTCCCCAACAGGACACATGTTGTCTTTTGTGTGCTCTCACTAAGACAAGTGTGTCATCATCTGCTGTTCACTGCGTTTTGAAGCTTAATCAGCCCAGACTGACCAAATGCTGCTTCTTTAAGCAATTACAATAGAAACTTAAACCTCTGCCACAGTGTTATGAAAGTTTTTCAACTTCTAATGTTGATAAACATTCAATGATGACTGAGCACTGGTAGTCCCCAACAGGACACATGTTGCGTACTGTGTGCTCTCACTAAGACAAGTGTGTCATCATCTGCTGTTCACTGCGTTTTGAAGCTTAATCAGCCCAGACTGACCAAATGCTGCTTCTTTAAGCAATTACAGTAGAAACTTAAACCTCTGCCACAGTGTTATGAAAGTTTATCAGTTTCTAATGTTGATAAACATTCAAAATGTGTGAGGACTGTCAGTCTCCAACAGGACACATGTTGCGTACTGTGTGCTCTCACTAAGACAAGTGTGTCATCATCTGCTGTTCACTGCGTTTTGAAGCTTAATCAGCCCAGACTGACCAAATGCTGCTTCTTTAAGCAATTACAGTAGAAACTTAAACCTCTGCCACAGTGTTATGAAAGTTTATCAGTTTCTAATGTTGATAAACATTCAAAATGTGTGAGGACTGTCAGTCTCCAACAGGACACATGTTGTCTTTTGTGTGCTCTCACTAAGACAAGTGTGTCATCATCTGCTGTTCACTGCGTTTTGAAGCTTAATCAGCCCAGACTGACCAAATGCTGCTTCTTTAAGCAATTACAATAGAAACTTAAATCTCTGCCACAGTGTTATGAAAGTTTTTCAATTCTAATGTTGATAAACATTCAATGATGACTGAGGACTGTCAGTCCTCCAACAGGACACATGTTGTCTTTTGTGTGCTCTCACTAAGACAAGTGTGTCATCATCTGCTGTTCACTGCGTTTTGAAGCTTAATCAGCCCAGACTGACCAAATGCTGCTTCTTTAAGCAATTACAGTAGAAACTTAAACCTCTGCCACAGTGTTATGAAAGTTTATCAGTTTCTAATGTTGATAAACATTCAAAATGTGTGAGGACTGTCAGTCTCCAACAGGACACATGTTGCGTACTGTGTGCTCTCACTAAGACAAGTGTGTCATCATCTGCTGTTCACTGCGTTTTGAAGCTTAATCAGCCCAGACTGACCAAATACTGCTTCTTTAAGCAATTACAGTAGAAACTTAAACCTCTGCCACAGTGTTATGAAAGTTTTTCAACTTCTAATGTTGATAAACATTCAATGATGACTGAGGCACTGGTCAGTCCCAACAGGACACATGTTGCGTACTGTGTGCTCTCACTAAGACAAGTGTGTCATCATCTGCTGTTCACTGCGTTTTGAAGCTTAATCAGCCCAGACTGACCAAATGCTGCTTCTTTAAGCAATTACAGTAGAAACTTAAACCTCTGCCACAGTGTTATGAAAGTTTATCAGTTTCTAATGTTGATAAACATTCAAAATGTGTGAGGACTGTCAGTCTCCAACAGGACACATGTTGCGTACTGTGTGCTCTCACTAAGACAAGTGTGTCATCATCTGCTGTTCACTGCGTTTTGAAGCTTAATCAGCCCAGGACTGACCAAATGCTGCTTCTTTAAGCAATTACAATAGAAACTTAAACCTCTGCCACAGTGTTATGAAAGTTTATCAGTTTCTAATGTTGATAAACATTCAAAATGTGTGAGGACTGTCAGTCTCCAACAGGACACATGTTGTCGTATTGTGTGCTCTCACTAAGACAAGTGTGTCATCATCTGCTGTTCACTGCGTTTTGAAGCTTAATCAGCCCAGACTGACCAAATGCTGCTTCTTTAAGCAATTACAATAGAAACTTAAACCTCTGCCACAGTGTTATGAAAGTTTTTCAACTTCTAATGTTGATAAACATTCAATGATGACTGAGCACTGGTAGTCCCCAACAGGACACATGTTGCGTACTGTGTGCTCTCACTAAGACAAGTGTGTCATCATCTGCTGTTCACTGCGTTTTGAAGCTTAATCAGCCCAGACTGACCAAATGCTGCTTCTTTAAGCAATTACAGTAGAAACTTAAACCTCTGCCACAGTGTTATGAAAGTTTATCAGTTTCTAATGTTGATAAACATTCAAAATGTGTGAGGACTGTCAGTCTCCAACAGGACACATGTTGCGTACTGTGTGCTCTCACTAAGACAAGTGTGTCATCATCTGCTGTTCACTGCGTTTTGAAGCTTAATCAGCCCAGACTGACCAAATGCTGCTTCTTTAAGCAATTACAGTAGAAACTTAAACCTCTGCCACAGTGTTATGAAAGTTTATCAGTTTCTAATGTTGATAAACATTCAAAATGTGTGAGGACTGTCAGTCTCCAACAGGACACATGTTGCGTACTGTGTGCTCTCACTAAGACAAGTGTGTCATCATCTGCTGTTCACTGCGTTTTGAAGCTTAATCAGCCCAGACTGACCAAATGCTGCTTCTTTAAGCAATTACAGTAGAAACTTAAACCTCTGCCACAGTGTTATGAAAGTTTATCAGTTTCTAATGTTGATAAACATTCAAAATGTGTGAGGACTGTCAGTCTCCAACAGACACATGTTGCGTACTGTGTGCTCTCACTAAGACAAGTGTGTCATCATCTGCTGTTCACTGCGTTTGAAGCTTAATCAGCCCAGACTGACCAAATGCTGCTTCTTTAAGCAATTACAGATAGAAACTTAAACCTCTGCCACAGTGTTATGAAAGTTTTTCAACTTCTAATGTTGATAAACATTCAATGATGACTGAGGACTGTCAGTCCTCCAACAGGAACACATGTTGTCTTTTGTGTGCTCTCACTAAGACAAGTGTGTCATCATCTGCTGTTCACTTGCGTTTTGAAGCTTAATCAGCCCAGATCTGACCAAATGCTGCTTCTTTAAGCAATTACAGTAGAAACTTAAACCTCTGCCACAGTGTTATGAAGGTTTTTCAACTTCATAATGTTGATAAACATTCAATGATGACTGAGCACTGGTCAGTCCCCAACAGGACACATGTTGCGTACTTTGTGTGCTCTCACTAAGACAAGTGTGTCATCATCTGCTGTTCACTGCGTTTTGAAGCTTAATCAGCCCAGACTGACCAAATGCTGCTTCTTTAAGCAATTACAGTAGAAACTTAAACCTCTGCCACAGTGTTATGAAAGTTTATCAGTTTCTAATGTTGATAAACATTCAAAATGTGTGAGGACTGTCAGTCTCCAACAGGACACATGTTGTACTTTGTGTGCTCTCACTAAGACAAGTGTGTCATCATCTGCTGTTCACTGCGTTTTGAAGCTTAATCAGCCCAGACTGACCAAATGCTGCTTCTTTAAGCAATTACAAGTAGAAACTTAAACCTCTGCCACAGTGTTATGAAAGTTTTATCACTTCTAATGTTGATAAACATTCAAATGATGACTGAGCACTGTCAGTCCCCAACAGGACACATGTTGTCTTTTGTGTGCTCTCACTAAGACAAGTGTGTCATCATCTGCTGTTCACTGCGTTTTGAAGCTTAATCAGCCCAGACTGACCAAATGCTGCTTCTTTAAGCAATTACAGTAGAAACTTAAACCTCTGCCACAGTGTTTATGAAAGTTTATCAGTTTCTAATGTTGATAAACATTCAAAATGTGTGAGGACTGTCAGTCTCCAACAGGACACATGTGCGTCCTGTGTGCTCTCACTAAGACAAGTGTGTCATCATCTGCTGTTCACTGCGTTTTGAAGCTTAATCAGCCCAGACTGACCAAATGCTGCTTCTTTAAGCAATTACAATAGAAACTTAAATCTCTGCCACAGTGTTATGAAAGTTTTTCAACTAATGTTGATAAACATTCAATGATGACTGAGGAATGTCAGTCCTAACAGAACACATGTTGTCTTTTGTGTGCTCTCACTAAGACAAGTGTGTCATCATCTGCTGTTCACTGCGTTTTGAAGCTTAATCAGCCCAGACTGACCAAATGCTGCTTCTTTAAGCAATTACAATAGAAACTTAAACCTCTGCCACAGTGTTATGAAAGTTTATCAGTTTCTAATGTTGATAAACATTCAAAATGTGTGAGGACTGTCAGTCTCCAACAGGACACATGTTGCGTACTGTGTGCTCTCACTAAGACAAGTGTGTCATCATCTGCTGTTCACTGCGTTTTGAAGCTTAATCAGCCCAGACTGACCAAATGCTGCTTCTTTAAGCAATTACAGTAGAAACTTAAACCTCTGCCACAGTGTTATGAAAGTTTATCAACTTCTAATGTTGATAAACATTCAATGATGATGGAGCACTGGTCAGTCCCCAACAGGACACATGTTGCGTACTGTGTGCTCTCACTAAGACAAGTGTGTCATCATCTGCTGTTCACTGCGTTTTGAAGCTTAATCAGCCCAGACTGACCAAATGCTGCTTCTTTAAGCAATTACAGTAGAAACTTAAACCTCTGCCACAGTGTTATGAAAGTTTATCAGTTTCTAATGTTGATAAACATTCAAAATGTGTGAGGACTGTCAGTCTCCAACAGGACACATGTTGCGTACTTGTGTGCTCTCACTAAGACAAGTGTGTCATCATCTGCTGTTCACTGCGTTTTGAAGCTTAATCAGCCCAGACTGACCAAATGCTGCTTCTTTAAGCAATTACAGTAGAAACTTAAACCTCTGCCACAGTGTTATGAAAGTTTATCAGTTTCTAATGTTGATAAACATTCAAAATGTGTGAGGACTGTCAGTCTCCAACAGGACACATGTTGCGTACTGTGTGCTCTCACTAAGACAAGTGTGTCATCATCTGCTGTTCACTGCGTTTTGAAGCTTAATCAGCCCAGACTGACCAAATGCTGCTTCTTTAAGCAATTACAATAGAAACTTAAACCTCTGCCACAGTGTTATGAAAGTCTATCAGTCTCTAATGTTGATAAACATTCAAAATGTGTGAGGACTGTCAGTCTCCAACAGGACACATGTTGTCTTTTGTGTGCTCTCACTAAGACAAGTGTGTCATCATCTGCCTGTTCACTGCGTTTTGAAGCTTAATCAGCCCAGACTGACCAAATGCTGCTTCTTTAAGCAATTACAATAGAAACTTAAATCTCTGCCACAGTGTTATGAAAGTTTTTCAACTAATGTTGATAAACATTCAATGATGACTGAGGACATGTCAGTCCCCTTAACAGGAACACATGTTGTCTTTTGTGTGCTCTCACTAAGACAAGTGTGTCATCATCTGCTGTTCACTGCGTTTTGAAGCTTAATCAGCCCAGACTGACCAAATGCTGCTTCTTTAAGCAATTACAGTAGAAACTTAAACCTCTGCCACAGTGTTATGAAAGTTTTATCAACTTTCTAATGTTGATAAACATTCAAATGTGACTGAGCACTGGTCAGTCCTCCAACAGGACACATGTTGTCTTACTGTGTGCTCTCACTAAGACAAGTGTGTCATCATCTGCTGTTCACTGCGTTTTGAAGCTTAATCAGCCCAGACTGACCAAATGCTGCTTCTTTAAGCAATTACAGTAGAAACTTAAACCTCTGCCACAGTGTTATGAAAGTTTATTCAGTTTCTAATGTTGATAAACATTCAAATGATGATGAGGACTGTCAGTCTCCCAACAGGACACATGTTGCGTACTGTGTGCTCTCACTAAGACAAGTGTGTCATCATCTGCTGTTCACTGCGTTTTGAAGCTTAATCAGCCCAGACTGACCAAATGCTGCTTCTTTAAGCAATTACAGTAGAAACTTAAACCTCTGCCACAGTGTTATGAAAGTTTATTCAGTTTCTAATGTTGATAAACATTCAAAATGTGTGAGGACTGTCAGTCTCCAACAGGACACATGTTGCGTACTGTGTGCTCTCACTAAGACAAGTGTGTCATCATCTGCTGTTCACTGCGTTTTGAAGCTTAATCAGCCCAGACTGACCAAATGCTGCTTCTTTAAGCAATTACATAGAAACTTAAACCTCTGCCACAGTGTTATGAAAGTTTATCAGTTTCTAATGTTGATAAACATTCAAAATGTGTGAGGACTGTCAGTCTCCAACAGGACACCATGTTGCGTACTGTGTGCTCTCACTAAGACAAGTGTGTCATCATCTGCTGTTCACTGCGTTTTGAAGCTTAATCAGCCCAGACTGACCAAATGCTGCTTCTTTAAGCAATTACAATAGAAACTTAAACTCTCTGCCACAGTGTTATGAAAGTTTTTATCAGCTCTAATGTTGATAAACATTCAAAATGATGACTGAGGAACTGTCAGTCTCCAACAGACACATGTTGTCTTTTGTGTGCTCTCACTAAGACAAGTGTGTCATCATCTGCTGTTCACTGCGTTTTTGAAGCTTAATCAGCCCAGACTGACCAAATGACTGCTTCTTTAAGCAATTACAATAGAAACTTAAATCTCTGCCACAGTGTTATGAAAGTTTTCAACTAATGTTGATAAACATTCAATGATGACTGAGGAATGTCAGTCCCTTAACAGGACACATGTTGTCTTTTGTGTGCTCTCACTAAGACAAGTGTGTCATCATCTGCTGTTCACTGCGTTTTGAAGCTTAATCAGCCCAGACTGACCAAATACTGCTTCTTTAAGCAATTACAAGTAGAAACTTAAACCTCTGCCACAGTGTTATGAAGGTTTATCAGCTTCTAATGTTGATAAACATTCAATGATGACTGAGCGAACTGTCAGTCCCCAACAGGACACATGTTGTCTTTTGTGTGCTCTCACTAAGACAAGTGTGTCATCATCTGCTGTTCACTGCGTTTTGAAGCTTAATCAGCCCAGACTGACCAAATGCTGCTTCTTTAAGCAATTACAGTAGAAACTTAAACCTCTGCCACAGTGTTATGAAAGTTTATCAAGTTCTAATGTTGATAAACATTCAATGATGACTGAGCACTGGTAGTCCTCCAACAGGACACATGTTGCGTACTTTGTGTGCTCTCACTAAGACAAGTGTGTCATCATCTGCTGTTCACTGCGTTTTGAAGCTTAATCAGCCCAGACTGACCAAATGCTGCTTCTTTAAGCAATTACAGTAGAAACTTAAACCTCTGCCACAGTGTTATGAAAGTTTTTCAAGTTCTAATGTTGATAAACATTCAAATGATGACTGAGGCACTGTCAGTCCTCCAACAGGACACATGTTGTCTTTTGTGTGCTCTCACTAAGACAAGTGTGTCATCATCTGCTGTTCACTGCGTTTTGAAGCTTAATCAGCCCAGACTGACCAAATGCTGCTTCTTTAAGCAATTACAGTAGAAACTTAAACCTCTGCCACAGTGTTATGAAAGTTTATCAAGTTTCTAATGTTGATAAACATTCAAAATGTGTGAGGACTGTCAGTCCTCCAACAGGACACATGTTGCGTACTGTGTGCTCTCCACTAAGACAAGTGTGTCATCATCTGCTGTTCACTGCGTTTTGAAGCTTAATCAGCCCAGACTGACCAAATGCTGCTTCTTTAAGCAATTACAGTAGAAACTTAAACCTCTGCCACAGTGTTATGAAAGTTTTATCAATCTTCTAATGTTGATAAACATTCAAATGTGTGAGGACTGTCAGTCTCCAACAGGACACATGTTGCGTACTTGTGTGCTCTCACTAAGACAAGTGTGTCATCATCTGCTGTTCACTGCGTTTTGAAGCTTAATCAGCCCAGACTGACCAAATGACTGCTTCTTTAAGCAATTACAGTAGAACTTAAACCTCTGCCACAGTGTTATGAAAGTTTTTCAATTCTAATGTTGATTAAACATTCAAATGATGACTGAGCACTGTCAGTCCCCAACAGGACACATGTTGTCTTACTGTGTGCTCTCACTAAGACAAGTGTGTCATCATCTGCTGTTCACTGCGTTTTGAAGCTTAATCAGCCCAGACTGACCAAATGCTGCTTCTTTAAGCAATTACAGTAGAAACTTAAACCTCTGCCACAGTGTTATGAAAGTTTATCAGTTTCTAATGTTGATAAACATTCAAAATGTGCTGAGGACTGTCAGTCTCCAACAGGACACATGTTGTACTGTGTGCTCTCACTAAGACAAGTGTGTCATCATCTGCTGTTCACTGCGTTTTGAAGCTTAATCAGCCCAGACTGACCAAATGCTGCTTCTTTAAGCAATTACAGTAGAAACTTAAACCTCTGCCACAGTGTTATGAAAGTTTTTCAGTCTCTAATGTTGATAAACATTCAATGATGACTGAGGACTGTCAGTCTCCAACAGGACACATGTTGTCTTTTGTGTGCTCTCACTAAGACAAGTGTGTCATCATCTGCTGTTCACTGCGTTTTGAAGCTTAATCAGCCCAGACTGACCAAATGCTGCTTCTTTAAGCAATTACAGTAGAAACTTAAACCTCTGCCACAGTGTTATGAAAGTTTATCAGCTTTCTAATGTTGATAAACATTCAAAATGATGTGAGGACTGTCAGTCTCCAACAGGACACATGTTGTCTTTACTGTGTGCTCTCACTAAGACAAGTGTGTCATCATCTGCTGTTCACTGCGTTTTGAAGCTTAATCAGCCCAGACTGACCAAATGCTGCTTCTTTAAGCAATTACAGTAGAAACTTAAAACCTCTGCCACAGTGTTATGAAAGTTTATCACTTCTAATGTTGATAAACATTCAAAATGTGTGAGGACTGTCAGTCTCCAACAGGACACATGTTGTCTTTTTGTGTGCTCTCACTAAGACAAGTGTGTCATCATCTGCTGTTCACTGCGTTTTGAAGGCTTAATCAGCCCAGACTGACCAAATGCTGCTTCTTTAAGCCAATTACAATAGAAACTTAAACCTCTGCCACAGTGTTATGAAAGTTTTTTTCTAATGTTGATAAACATTCAAAATGTGTGAGGACTGTCAGTCCAACAGGACACATGTTGTCTTTTGTGTGCTCTCACTAAGACAAGTGTGTCATCATCTGCTGTTCACTGCGTTTTGAAGCTTAATCAGCCCAGACTGACCAAATGCTGCTTCTTTAAGCAATTACAGTAGAAACTTAAACTCTGCCACAGTGTTATGAAAGTTTTTCAACTAATGTTGATAAACATTCAATGAGGACTGTCAGTCCAACAGGACACATGTTGTCTTTTGTGTGCTCTCACTAAGACAAGTGTGTCATCATCTGCTGTTCACTGCGTTTTGAAGCTTAATCAGCCCAGACTGACCAAATGCTGCTTCTTTAAGCAATTACAGTAGAAACTTAAACCTCTGCCACAGTGTTATGAAAGTTTTTCAACTTCTAATGTTGATAAACATTCAATGATGACTGAGACTGTCAGTCCCCAACAGGACACATGTTGTCTTTTGTGTGCTCTCACTAAGACAAGTGTGTCATCATCTGCTGTTCACTGCGTTTTGAAGCTTAATCAGCCCAGACTGACCAAATGCTGCTTCTTTAAGCAATTACAGTAGAAACTTAAACCTCTGCCACAGTGTTATGAAAGTTTATCAGTTTCTAATGTTGATAAACATTCAAAATGTGTGAGGACTGTCAGTCTCCAACAGGACACATGTTGTCTTTTGTGTGCTCTCACTAAGACAAGTGTGTCATCATCTGCTGTTCACTGCGTTTTGAAGCTTAATCAGCCCAGACTGACCAAATGCTGCTTCTTTAAGCAATTACAGTAGAAACTTAAACCTCTGCCACAGTGTTATGAAAGTTTTTCACTAATGTTGATAAACATTCAATGATGTGAGGACTGTAGTCCCCAACAGGACACATGTTGTCTTTTGTGTGCTCTCACTAAGACAAGTGTGTCATCATCTGCTGTTCACTGCGTTTTGAAGCTTAATCAGCCCAGACTGACCAAATGCTGCTTCTTTAAGCAATTACAGTAGAAACTTAAACCTCTGCCACAGTGTTATGAAAGTTTATCAGTTTCTAATGTTGATAAACATTCAAAATGTGTGAGGACTGTCAGTCTCCAACAGGACACATGTTGCGTTGTGTGCTCTCACTAAGACAAGTGTGTCATCATCTGCTGTTCACTGCGTTTTGAAGCTTAATCAGCCCAGACTGACCAAATGCTGCTTCTTTAAGCAATTACATAGAAACTTAAACCTCTGCCACAGTGTTATGAAAGTTTTTCAACTAATGTTGATAAACATTCAATGATGACTGAGGACTGTCAGTCCCAACAGGACACATGTTGTCTTTTGTGTGCTCTCACTAAGACAAGTGTGTCATCATCTGCTGTTCACTGCGTTTTGAAGCTTAATCAGCCCAGACTGACCAAATGCTGCTTCTTTAAGCAATTACAGTAGAAACTTAAACCTCTGCCACAGTGTTATGAAAGTTTTTTCTAATGTTGATAAACATTCAATGTGTGAGGACTGTCAGTCCAACAGGACACATGTTGCGTACTGTGTGCTCTCACTAAGACAAGTGTGTCATCATCTGCTGTTCACTGCGTTTTGAAGCTTAATCAGCCCAGACTGACCAAATGCTGCTTCTTTAAGCAATTACAGTAGAAACTTAAACCTCTGCCACAGTGTTATGAAAGTTTATCAGTTTCTAATGTTGATAAACATTCAAAATGTGTGAGGACTGTCAGTCTCCAACAGGACACATGTTGCGTACTGTGTGCTCTCACTAAGACAAGTGTGTCATCATCTGCTGTTCACTGCGTTTTGAAGCTTAATCAGCCCAGACTGACCAAATGCTGCTTCTTTAAGCAATTACAGTAGAAACTTAAACCTCTGCCACAGTGTTATGAAAGTTTATCATTCTAATGTTGATAAACATTCAAAATGTGTGAGGACTGTCAGTCTCCAACAGGACACATGTTGTCTTTTGTGTGCTCTCACTAAGACAAGTGTGTCATCATCTGCTGTTCACTGCGTTTTGAAGCTTAATCAGCCCAGACTGACCAAATGCTGCTTCTTTAAGCAATTACAGTAGAAACTTAAACCTCTGCCACAGTGTTATGAAAGTTTTCAACTAATGTTGATAAACATTCAATGATGTGAGGACTGTCAGTCCAACAGACACATGTTGTGTGTGCTCTCACTAAGACAAGTGTGTCATCATCTGCTGTTCACTGCGTTTTGAAGCTTAATCAGCCCAGACTGACCAAATGCTGCTTCTTTAAGCAATTACAGTAGAAACTTAAACCTCTGCCACAGTGTTATGAAAGTTTATCATTCTAATGTTGATAAACATTCAAAATGTGTGAGGACTGTCAGTCTCCAACAGGACACATGTTGCGTACTGTGTGCTCTCACTAAGACAAGTGTGTCATCATCTGCTGTTCACTGCGTTTTGAAGCTTAATCAGCCCAGACTGACCAATATGCTTCTTTAAGCAATTACAGTAGAAACTTAAACCTCTGCCACAGTGTTATGAAAGTTTTCAACTTCTAATGTTGATAAACATTCAATGATGACTGAGCACTGTAGTCCCCAACAGGACACATGTTGCGTACTGTGTGCTCTCACTAAGACAAGTGTGTCATCATCTGCTGTTCACTGCGTTTTGAAGCTTAATCAGCCCAGACTGACCAAATGCTGCTTCTTTAAGCAATTACAGTAGAAACTTAAACCTCTGCCACAGTGTTATGAAAGTTTATCAGTTTCTAATGTTGATAAACATTCAAAATGTGTGAGGACTGTCAGTCTCCAACAGGACACATGTTGCGTACTGTGTGCTCTCACTAAGACAAGTGTGTCATCATCTGCTGTTCACTGCGTTTTGAAGCTTAATCAGCCCAGACTGACCAAATGCTGCTTCTTTAAGCAATTACAGTAGAAACTTAAACCTCTGCCACAGTGTTATGAAAGTTTATCAGTTCTAATGTTGATAAACATTCAAAATGTTGAGGACTGTCAGTCTCCAACAGGACACATGTTGCACTGTGTGCTCTCACTAAGACAAGTGTGTCATCATCTGCTGTTCACTGCGTTTTGAAGCTTAATCAGCCCAGACTGACCAAATGCTGCTTCTTTAAGCAATTACAGTAGAAACTTAAACCTCTGCCACAGTGTTATGAAAGTTATCTTCTAATGTTGATAAACATTCAATGTGTGAGACTGTCAGTCCCAACAGGACACATGTTGCTTTGTGTGCTCTCACTAAGACAAGTGTGTCATCATCTGCTGTTCACTGCGTTTTGAAGCTTAATCAGCCCAGACTGACCAAATGCTGCTTCTTTAAGCAATTACAGTAGAAACTTAAACCTCTGCCACAGTGTTATGAAAGTTTTTCATTCTAATGTTGATAAACATTCAATGATGTGAGGACTGTCAGTCCAACAGACACATGTTGTCTTTTGTGTGCTCTCACTAAGACAAGTGTGTCATCATCTGCTGTTCACTGCGTTTTGAAGCTTAATCAGCCCAGACTGACCAAATGCTGCTTCTTTAAGCAATTACAGTAGAAACTTAAACCTCTGCCACAGTGTTATGAAGTTTTTCAACTTCTAATGTTGATAAACATTCAATGATGACTGAGACTGTAGTCCCACAGGACACATGTTGCTTTTGTGTGCTCTCACTAAGACAAGTGTGTCATCATCTGCTGTTCACTGCGTTTTGAAGCTTAATCAGCCCAGACTGACCAAATGCTGCTTCTTTAAGCAATTACAGTAGAAACTTAAACCTCTGCCACAGTGTTATGAAAGTTTATCAGTTTCTAATGTTGATAAACATTCAAAATGTGTGAGGACTGTCAGTCTCCAACAGGACACATGTTGTCTGCTCTCACTAAGACAAGTGTGTCATCATCTGCTGTTCACTGCGTTTTGAAGCTTAATCAGCCCAGACTGACCAAATGCTGCTTCTTTAAGCAATTACAGTAGAAACTTAAACCTCTGCCACAGTGTTATGAAAGTTTTCACTTCTAATGTTGATAAACATTCAATGATGTGAGACTGTAGTCCCCAACAGGACACATGTTGTGTGTGCTCTCACTAAGACAAGTGTGTCATCATCTGCTGTTCACTGCGTTTTGAAGCTTAATCAGCCCAGACTGACCAAATGCTGCTTCTTTAAGCAATTACAGTAGAAACTTAAACCTCTGCCACAGTGTTATGAAAGTTTATCAGTTTCTAATGTTGATAAACATTCAAAATGTGTGAGGACTGTCAGTCCCAACAGGACACATGTTGCGTACTGTGTGCTCTCACTAAGACAAGTGTGTCATCATCTGCTGTTCACTGCGTTTTGAAGCTTAATCAGCCCAGACTGACCAAATGCTGCTTCTTTAAGCAATTACAGTAGAAACTTAAACCTCTGCCACAGTGTTATGAAAGTTTTCAACTTCTAATGTTGATAAACATTCAATGATGTGAGGACTGTCAGTCCAACAGGACACATGTTGCTGTGTGCTCTCACTAAGACAAGTGTGTCATCATCTGCTGTTCACTGCGTTTTGAAGCTTAATCAGCCCAGACTGACCAAATGCTGCTTCTTTAAGCAATTACAGTAGAAACTTAAACCTCTGCCACAGTGTTATGAAAGTTTATCAGTTTCTAATGTTGATAAACATTCAAAATGTGAGGACTGTCAGTCTCCAACAGGACACATGTTGCGTACTGTGTGCTCTCACTAAGACAAGTGTGTCATCATCTGCTGTTCACTGCGTTTTGAAGCTTAATCAGCCCAGACTGACCAAATGCTGCTTCTTTAAGCAATTACAGTAGAAACTTAAACCTCTGCCACAGTGTTATGAAAGTTTATCAGTTTCTAATGTTGATAAACATTCAAAATGTGTGAGGACTGTCAGTCTCCAACAGGACACATGTTGCGTTGTGTGCTCTCACTAAGACAAGTGTGTCATCATCTGCTGTTCACTGCGTTTTGAAGCTTAATCAGCCCAGACTGACCAAATGCTGCTTCTTTAAGCAATTACAGTAGAAACTTAAACCTCTGCCACAGTGTTATGAAAGTTTTTCATTCTAATGTTGATAAACATTCAATGATGACTGAGGACTGTCAGTCCAACAGACACATGTTGTCTTTTGTGTGCTCTCACTAAGACAAGTGTGTCATCATCTGCTGTTCACTGCGTTTTGAAGCTTAATCAGCCCAGACTGACCAAATGCTGCTTCTTTAAGCAATTACAGTAGAAACTTAAACCTCTGCCACAGTGTTATGAAAGTTTATCAGTTTCTAATGTTGATAAACATTCAAAATGTGTGAGGACTGTCAGTCTCCAACAGGACACATGTTTGGTACTGTGTGCTCTCACTAAGACAAGTGTGTCATCATCTGCTGTTCACTGCGTTTTGAAGCTTAATCAGCCCAGACTGACCAAATGCTGCTTCTTTAAGCAATTACAATAGAAACTTAAACCTCTGCCACAGTGTTATGAAAGTTTTTCACTTCTAATGTTGATAAACATTCAATGTGTGAGGACTGTCAGTCCCAACAGGACACATGTTGTGTGTGCTCTCACTAAGACAAGTGTGTCATCATCTGCTGTTCACTGCGTTTTGAAGCTTAATCAGCCCAGACTGACCAAATGCTGCTTCTTTAAGCAATTACAGTAGAAACTTAAACCTCTGCCACAGTGTTATGAAAGTTTTTCATTTCTAATGTTGATAAACATTCAATGATGTGAGGACTGTCAGTCCCCAACAGGACACATGTTGTCTGTGTGCTCTCACTAAGACAAGTGTGTCATCATCTGCTGTTCACTGCGTTTTGAAGCTTAATCAGCCCAGACTGACCAAATGCTGCTTCTTTAAGCAATTACAGTAGAAACTTAAACCTCTGCCACAGTGTTATGAAAGTTTTTCACTTCTAATGTTGATAAACATTCAATGATGTGAGCACTGTCAGTCCCAACAGGACACATGTTGTGTGTGCTCTCACTAAGACAAGTGTGTCATCATCTGCTGTTCACTGCGTTTTGAAGCTTAATCAGCCCAGACTGACCAAATGCTGCTTCTTTAAGCAATTACAGTAGAAACTTAAACCTCTGCCACAGTGTTATGAAAGTTTATCAGTTTCTAATGTTGATAAACATTCAAAATGTGTGAGGACTGTCAGTCTCCAACAGGACACATGTTGCGTACTGTGTGCTCTCACTAAGACAAGTGTCATCATCTGCTGTTCACTGCGTTTTGAAGCTTAATCAGCCCAGACTGACCAAATGCTGCTTCTTTAAGCAATTACAGTAGAAACTTAAACCTCTGCCACAGTGTTATGAAAGTTTTCAGTTTCTAATGTTGATAAACATTCAAAATGTGTGAGGACTGTCAGTCCCAACAGGACACATGTTGCCTGTGTGCTCTCACTAAGACAAGTGTGTCATCATCTGCTGTTCACTGCGTTTTGAAGCTTAATCAGCCCAGACTGACCAAATGCTGCTTCTTTAAGCAATTACAGTAGAAACTTAAACCTCTGCCACAGTGTTATGAAAGTTTTTCAACTAATGTTGATAAACATTCAATGTGTGAGGACTGTCAGTCAACAGACACATTTGTGTGTGCTCTCACTAAGACAAGTGTGTCATCATCTGCTGTTCACTGCGTTTTGAAGCTTAATCAGCCCAGACTGACCAATGCTGCTTCTTTAAGCAATTACAGTAGAAACTTAAACCTCTGCCACAGTGTTATGAAAGTTTATCAGTTTCTAATGTTGATAAACATTCAAAATGTGTGAGGACTGTCAGTCTCCAACAGGACACATGTTGCGTACTGTGTGCTCTCACTAAGACAAGTGTGTCATCATCTGCTGTTCACTGCGTTTTGAAGCTTAATCAGCCCAGACTGACCAAATGCTGCTTCTTTAAGCAATTACAGTAGAAACTTAAACCTCTGCCACAGTGTTATGAAAGTTTTTCAACTAATGTTGATAAACATTCAATGATGACTGAGGACTGTCAGTCCTTAACAGACACATGTTGTCTTTTGTGTGCTCTCACTAAGACAAGTGTGTCATCATCTGCTGTTCACTGCGTTTTGAAGCTTAATCAGCCCAGACTGACCAAATGCTGCTTCTTTAAGCAATTACAGTAGAAACTTAAACCTCTGCCACAGTGTTATGAAAGTTTTCAACTTCTAATGTTGATAAACATTCAATGATGACTGAGCACTGTAGTCCCCAACAGGACACATGTTGTTGTGTGCTCTCACTAAGACAAGTGTGTCATCATCTGCTGTTCACTGCGTTTTGAAGCTTAATCAGCCCAGACTGACCAAATGCTGCTTCTTTAAGCAATTACAGTAGAAACTTAAACCTCTGCCACAGTGTTATGAAAGTTTATCAGTTTCTAATGTTGATAAACATTCAAAATGTGTGAGGACTGTCAGTCTCCAACAGGACACATGTTGCCTGTGTGCTCTCACTAAGACAAGTGTGTCATCATCTGCTGTTCACTGCGTTTTGAAGCTTAATCAGCCCAGACTGACCAAATGCTGCTTCTTTAAGCAATTACAATAGAAACTTAAACCTCTGCCACAGTGTTATGAAAGTTTATCTTCTAATGTTGATAAACATTCAAAATGTGTGAGGACTGTCAGTCTCCAACAGGACACATGTTGCTGTGCTCTCACTAAGACAAGTGTCATCATCTGCTGTTCACTGCGTTTTGAAGCTTAATCAGCCCAGACTGACCAAATGCTGCTTCTTAAGCAATTACAGTAGAAACTTAAACTCTGCCACAGTGTTATGAAAGTTTACACTAATGTTGATAAACATTCAAAATGTGTGAGGACTGTCAGTCTCCAACAGGACACATGTTGCGTACTGTGTGCTCTCACTAAGACAAGTGTGTCATCATCTGCTGTTCACTGCGTTTTGAAGCTTAATCAGCCCAGACTGACCAAATGCTGCTTCTTTAAGCAATTACAGTAGAAACTTAAACCTCTGCCACAGTGTTATGAAAGTTTATCAGTTTCTAATGTTGATAAACATTCAAAATGTGTGAGGACTGTCAGTCTCCAACAGAACACATCTTGCGTACTGTGTGCTCTCACTAAGACAAGTGTGTCATCATCTGCTGTTCACTGCGTTTTGAAGCTTAATCAGCCCAGACTGACCAATACTGCTTCTTTAAGCAATTACAGTAGAAACTTAAACCTCTGCCACAGTGTTATGAAATTTTTCAACTTCTAATGTTGATAAACATTCAATGATGA
>NW_026117168.1:0-13840 GCF_001640805.2 Lates calcarifer | reverse complement strand
GTTGTGTTACTAGCTGGCTGTTTCGTTTTTATTGCATCATGCTCTTCTTTCCAATGCCGGGGTGAAAGTTATATGGTTCAACTAAGAACTGATAGAGTTTAGCCTATACTGCTTTTCTGAGGCAAATACTAATATTGATACTATAGTAGTATAGTAGTTATAGTATGTAACTTTCTTACCGAGCTACAGGAGAAGATAAAATTAATCATAAAACGCGTGTGTCATATTTCGTGTAAATATGAAGCTACCACAAGGAGCTAATTAGCTCATCTTAGCACTATGTGGCAATGGGGAAATGGCTAGCATAGAAAATTAGACAAAAAAAAAAAATCTTAAAACAAGGTCCTCTCACTAACTTCTTCCACATGATACCACATCTTCATCAATGGCACTGTGTGAAAAAATAGTGCTATGTGAGAGGTGTAATTATACTGTTTATACTGATGACCTGGATACAAAACAGAGGATAAAATGACTGCAGCTGTAATCATTTTCGTTATTGTAAATTCCTGTATTATAGTGTTGACTTTTTATTTAACTCCAAGGATACATGGTCCAAGGACATGTGGTCCATTAGAGATTCTTCCACATGTGAGGTGGGGAATACTAGAAATACTGTTGTATAGCTGTAATTTTGTTAAGATGCAGAGTCAGGATGTGGACAGGTGATCTCTAACTTGGAGCCAGACGAGCGAGCAGTGCCAGGTGGCTGGTAGCAGTTAACTGCAAGTTGTGTTTTGTGATCAATTGTCTGATTCCATAAACCCCATGTTGTGTAGTTTCTCCCTAGTGTTGTGTTCTGTGAATAACTTCATACTGTATGAATTTAAAGTTTAGGTTGTTAGTGGACGTCGGTGGATTCCAGTTCCTTCAAGTTAAACCCCAATGACAACATTCTTATTTTTAAACCCACGGCTCTGAAGAGTTCTGTGATCTGTCGTACCGCAAAGCCAAGTTTCATCCAGACAGACATCAAGTTACGGAAGCCTCCACTCCACTGACTGGCTGTTTCCTTGTGGCTTTAACAAAAATTCCATATCTGAGCAGGAAAACAGGGCCTGGAGCACAATGACACATCTGCGCCTTTTCCACCTCTGTCTGCCCACCACTTCACTGACGGACAAATGCAGAAAAACAACAGTAAATTTAGTTAGTATTAACTCTGAGTCAGTGGCATATGCAACAAAGCAAAACTACTCAGACTTTCCATTCAGCTTAAAACTTCTTTGATACATGAGACCTGGTGAAGTTAGTTTTCACATTAGGGTGTTGGAAACATGCTTCTTATCCATTCAATCACCCATCTTTGTTTAACCTGCTTATCCTGTTGCTAATGCTAATCACTGTGCTGGAAACTGTGATCACACATAGCTAATCTTGATTTTAATCAAAATAATGGGATTGTGATTTGAATTTGATTAAGTCTTTAAGCCTCGATGACTTCATGTCTACAACTGGGTGTGCCCTGGAAAAGTCCATGAAACTTGCCTGACGTTCCAGGCCTACATTAAGAGTTTTCCCTGACCTAAATCTATTCTTCCATTCTGGTTTATTTATGCTGTTTCTGCTGCAGCTGGGCTGAGAACAGTTTCACTTGCACAGCACAATAGCGCCTTTGAAAAGTTAGAGTTTCAAAATACAGTATGATACAATACTGATGGAAAGATAGCAAGATTATTGTAGTTAAACCATTTGAATTGACATTAACAAATATTATACAAATGGCAGTGGGTACAGGTGGGTTTTTAAAAGCATTTAAGTAAGTTTTTGGGGAGAACTGCTATGACATTAGCTGTAAATACTCAGCTAATGTGCTATTAAATATTGCCAAACAATACAGAAACAACATAAAGCTAACATCAGTGTGCAGTAGGGCTGCATTGGAATTTACATTAAAATGACAAAGTAAGGAGAAGCAACTGTATCTTTGTGTGAAATCATAGCTAACCAAACACTGGTCAGATTTAAGGTGATTCTGTCACTACATGAACAGGCCAGTGCACACCTCCATTGCACAGAAGTTACCTGTTCTCAGTTACCACATTAGAGCTGTGCTGCTGTGATATTAGCTACAGGGGTCCAGAGGAATGAAAGACTCGGCTGTTCTGACCCGAATGCTCCAAACCAGCAAACTGGCCGCTACTAACCCTCTTACTTCCTATGGAGGCAGGAAGAGTGTACTTCCTTTTTCATAAACTGCCTCTGCATTTTGGCCTATAAGAACAATGGGACCTGTGAGTGTCTTCTATGGATAAGCTCATCCTTATTTTGTGTAAATGATCCTGCCCTTCTTACTTTACATGACGTCATTCCACTGAAGTACAGTCATTCCCTCACTGAAGCAAAACAACTGAAGTGTTCCCACACCCAAAGTGGAATATTCTGCCATACGATACATCAGCTGACCCTCAAATCCTTGCAGATGCCAAGTGGAAAAGCAGCAGGATCATGGAAGATGGAAAAAAAAGTCATTTTTTCACTAGTTGCCTCCCTCCTCCGATGTTTTTCCTTTTGCATCAACGTCAGCAAACCCCTATAGAGTGTCATGTAACACTATAGGGTATATGGGCTCATCTCAGCCCATATACCTGGTCAATTGCACGTGTGTGTATCAGTAAGTATGCTGATGTACAATAAGACTTCTGCAGGACTAGCCTGGGACGTATTAATACAAATGTCAATCACAACCAAAAATGAAGATATGTTCAAAAAAGTAGGACATTATAAAACACTAGAATCATTGATATCATGGATAATTTGTATTAAACGTTAATGTATTTGTTATAGTACAGAGAAACTGATCACGCATAAACTCTATGACTCATGAAATTAAAATACCCAGGCCAATACACTGATTAGAAAACAATTAAGTTTGAGAACAAAAGTAAACAAGTGACCAATAAATGTGGCACTTTTTCGCTGTAATACCGCTGGCAAAACTGGCTGCGCAGTGGCACCATATCCTGGTCTAATAAAACTTGGTGCCTTAAGTACCCAGAATGCAACGTGACAACCAAAAGCTCCAGCCAACACTCACTCAAGTGCCATCTGTTTTGGACATTTATCAGATTTCAAACAGCTCCCAAGAATAACATGACAATACTGTCTATGCATGTTATGGTGCTTCTACTTAACAGGAAGCAGGAAGCATCCAATCATTAGGTGTACTGCTTATCCAGGGTCAGGGGGCCCTAGGCAACACTGGGCAAGAGGCAGGGTACACCCTGCACAGGTCACCAGTCTATCACAGGGCTGACACAGAGAGACAACAACAACCATTCACGCTCACTCTCACTCCCATGGGTGGTTTAAAGTCACCAATTAACCTGCGTGTCTTTGGACTGTGGGGGGAAGCTGGAGTACCCAGAGGAAACCCACTCAGGCACAGGGAGGACATGCAAACTCCAAACAGAAAAGCCCCAGCCGAAACAGGGTTCAGACCCGGAGCCCTCTCGCTGTGAAATGACAGCGCTAACCACCGGAAATTTAACTGTAAAGGAATTTTTCAAATGTCTGCTGATTACTGTAAACACTACTGTAGTAATGGAAATGACTATGTCTATAGAGACTTGCTTTAGTTTGTACTTCAGTGCTCCATTGTCACTTTCCAATGAGCTGTCACTTTCCATTACCTGCACTTGCATCTATCTTCCATCCACAGGCTCATAACTGCAGTGTTTGTGAGTGAGTGGTAGGCTTGCTTTAGCTGTTGTTCAGAAACCATGGGTTAGCAAATATCTGAGCAAGTATTCAGAAAAAAAAAAAAAAAAAAAAAAGAGTTCCGAGGTTCAGTACTTGTCCCCACTGGTTACAGTTGTTGGGCTGAGGAGATATAATGTATTCCGAGCCCTTCACTTTATACATTTACTCCTTTTAAATAGATTTGCGAGAACTTCTAAAATTGTATTCTCACTTTGCCATCATGGAGTATTAAGTGTAGACTGATAAGACAAACAATTTTTAGAGGCTGCAACATACCAAAGTGAGAAAAAGTGAATGGGCCTGTATACTTTCTGGATGCACTGTATGTAATTTGCTATTGGTATATTTTGAAATGGAATGTCTCTCTTATACACACCATCCTGCCTTACAGAGTGAAATTCAAACAGGGTGTTAAACTGAGGACTGATGTTTTCAGAGAGGCTTTAGATAGCAGTTTGTTTCGTCTGGTTTTTGTCTCTGCTCAGAATCAGAATCAGAATCAGAATTAGAATCAGAATCAGAATCAGAATCAGAATCAGAATTAGAATCAGAATCAGACTTTATTGCCAAGTAAGTTTGCACATACAAGGAATTTGTCTCGGTATATCGGTGCTAAAGGACAGTTATAGCAAAAGAAAAGAGTGAAGAGCAAGAAGCAAGAACTATATTTACAAGGAACATAAAGTGCAAAAATGTTAGAAGGTGGCAGTGATTGTCTGGATGTGCGTTAATGTAACGCATAGATGTATGTTAATGTAACATGTAGTGGGGGGTGGGGGGTGGGGGGATTACAGTCTGTGACAGTCTGTGTGTGTGTGTGTGTGTGTGTGTGTGGTTGGGGGGGGGGGGGGGGGGGGGGGGTTAGATCTTGTTGAGGAGCCCAGTTGCTGTTCTTGTGGTGTGAGGTCTTGGTTTTGATGGACCGCAACCTCCTGCCAGAAGGGAGTGTCCTGAAGAGTTTGTGACCAGGGTGGGAGGGATCAGCCATGATCTTTCCTGCCCGCCTCAGGGTCCTGGATGTGTACAGGTCCTGGAGAGAAGGCAGGTTACAGCCAATCACCTTCTCAGCAGACTGGATGACACGCTGCAGTCTGCCTCTGTCCTTGGCAGTAGCAGCAGTGTACCAGATGGTGATGGAGGAGGTGAGGATGAACTCAATGATGGAGGTGTAGAAGTGCACCATCATTGTCCTTGGCAGGTTGAACTCCTTCAGCTGCCACAGGAAGTACATCCTCTGCTGGGCCTTCTTGATCAGGGAGCTGATGTTTAGCTCCCACTTGAGGTCCTGGGTGATGATGGTCCCCAGGAAACAGGAGGACTCCACAGTTCTGACTGGGGAGTCACACAGGATGATGGGGGAGGCTGAAGCTGTGTTCTTCCTGAAGTCTACAACTATCTCCACTGTCTTCACAGCGTTGAGCTCCAGGTTGTTTTCACTGCGCCACATAACCAGCTGATCAATCTCCCTCCTGTAGGCGGACTCATCCCCGCCAGAGATGAGCCCAGTGAGGGTGGGTGTCATCTGCAAACTTCAGGAGTTTGGCAGCCTGGTGACTGGAGGTGCAGCTGTTGGTGTACAGGGAGAAGAGTAAGCCTTGAGGGGAGCTGGTGCTGATGGTCCGAGAGTCAGAGATGTGTTTTCCAAGCCTCACATGCTGCCTCCTGTCTGACAGGAAGTCTGTGATCCACCTGCAGATGGAGTCAGGCACGCTCAGCTGGGAGAGCTTGTCCTGTAGCAGTGCTGGAAGGCCACAAACAGGATCCTGGCGTAGGTTCCTGGGGAGTCCAGGTGCTGCAGGATGAAGTGGAGGGCCATGTTGACTGCATCGTCTACAGTTGGTTCTGTAGGCGAACTGCAGGCGGGTCCAGGAGTGGGTCGGTGATGGATTCACTCAAAATGGGAGGAAGCAGGACGTGTTCATTTTTGTTGAGAGCTCAGCCAATAAACAGCAGGATTCTCTTAACCATTACCTCCACCTGGTGGGTCTCTATCAAACTTAGGGGATTTAGAAACAGGGAGAAAATGTACGTCTGGATCATGCTGTCACTCCAAGAGATACACCTGCAGAAACACACCTGTGAATCTGCACACTGGAGTACCAAAGCCCATGGAAACATTAGGCGAGGCAAAGAGCACAACTCACAAGGCTCACCACATATGCAGCACATGAAATGTTATGCAGCATAATAAAATGACAACGTTAATAAACGCTACACCCAGCAGTTTTTAAGAACAGATACACACAAGTTTGGCCTTACCTTTAGGCTGCCTTCATTGAACAGGTCCTCCGGCACTTTACAGGCTATCAGGGCGTTTGGTAAATCGGTAAACTGGACATCCACAGTTGCCTCCTCCTCGCCGCCATTTTCTGCCTGCTGCATCACGATTCACTATTATCTAAAGCGTTTTCTGGAAACACAGGGTGTTTTCATCCAAACAGCAAACTGAAGTAAACCTGCAAAGCTGCTCTCGAGTGTATTAGCTTACAAGCTCTTACTAAGCTGCCTAGCTAGCAAGTTATGCTAAGCAGGAAAACGAAATGAAGCTGTTAAACAAACGAAGCAACACAGTATTTCGTGAATTTCTTCTCTCGCTTAGTTGTGGGTGAAGACGGTGGCTTGCCAGTGGGTATTGTCCTAAACTGAAACAGCGCACTATTATACAGTATTAACTCTAAATAAACCTCTCGGGTAATTTTGTTAGCATGGCGCAGGGGGATAAAGGAGATGACGTCAGCTCAGCAGCAGCTGATGTATATTTCCGGTTTTGAAGTATTTATATTTTCTCTGTTCTTTTGTAAAAAATTATTTTCATTGCGAAAAGATGTGGAGATAATCTGAAACATAATCGAGTGCGCCACTGACAGCACACTCATTCAGTTGACGTCCGATTTGGAGACTTTAGTATAAGGGGAAATACTGAGCACTTCCGTTTTTCAAAATAAGATGTCTGATCAGAACACATAAAAAGTGAGTAAAGTGAAGCGGGAAATAATCAGACTATACTCAGACTACACATTAAGGGCACACCATGTATAAAGCAGCAAGTTGCACTGACACTGAACTTTTACCCTCAGGGAGGCGCTATAGACAAGTAAGAGACAGGAATGCCTCTTGCCAACTGCAGCAGGATGTTTAATGCACTATTTTCTTCTCTAAACTTTATTTTATCTTAATTTATCTTATGTTTTTAACACTGTGTGGTGGAAGTAATTTTCCACAAACACGGACAGTAAAGTTCCTGACTAACTAATTAGGCTCAACAGCTTCCAATTATCCTGTTCTGTTTGCTGCTCTACTCATCTTACAGGCAAGATGTTATTTGCAGTTAAGATTCTATCATCTTGTGGCAGGCTCTACTTACAGGTTGAGGTTTTGCAGTTGTCAGCTCAGATATGCACGTTGCCTATGTTTATGTACTGTTAGTGAGCAACAGCACAGACATATATAATGTTACCCAAATTCATGCCATTATACAGGTTTACACAACTGCTTGGAAAAATGGAAGTGTGGAGGGAGAGTGGTATGAAAAAAAAACTGCATTTGGAAAATTTGGGGTTCAACTACAACTGTATGTGGTGTGGTATGTGTGTGTGTGTGTGTGTGTGTCTGAAGTGGTGCTGGTCCCTGGGTGGCAGAGGGGTTTAAGCTCCTTCCTGGTCATGTGGGGATCAGCCTCCACTTAATCCTCTAGAGAGAGAGAGAGAGAGAGAGATTGTATTTATTGATGTCTAACTGTGCTTAAGGTACAGTACAGATTCCAGAGCCTTATAGCCACAAGCAAGGAATAAAAAGAGTGTGTAGTTACAAACCCTAAACCCTTATGCCTGAATAATATTCATCGTCCTATCATCTTTGGAGACTCCATATTTTCTCTCCCTTGCCTGGAAATTTGGAACTTTCTGGGAATCATACAGACCTTTCACTAGCTTTCCCCAGACCTCTGTAAAGATCATCTTGGACCTGTTTGGAAACCTGGACTCCTCTGACATTCATCCCTTGCATTGCAACTTGGGAGCTCTTCCAGGATTTGAGTCCTCTTGTGACTTTGGAAACACTTTCTTCCTAATCCTCAGCTGAGGTTCTTTTTGAATATTTTTTTGGAATACTGGGTTTACTTATTTATTTATTTTTTATTGTTTTTTTCTAACTTTGGTATCCTCAGAAACACACAGAAATCCTCTTTTTAACCTAATCTCAGAAGTGGAACCATTCTACAATTTTTGTCTCAAAACCTCTAAAATCCACCTTTAACCTTTCCTGGAATATTAGGCCCATTCCACATATTCAACATCTTGTGGAACTGCACACAGATCCTGGAAACTTAGGCACCAATTCTTCCTGAGTAAGTGTCCCACCTTTTCCTAAAACGTTCGAATGGCTCAGTCAGGTTCCTGCCCAAACCCAGACCTATCAAGTGCAGCTATCATCCACAGCCCACTAGATATCTGTTTGGACCAGGATACCCAGAGAGGAAGAGAGGATGAGGAGGGAGAGGAAGAAGATGAGGAGGTCGAACTCGCTGAGGAGGTAGCGGAAGATGTTTTGATGATGGCCGAAGCAGGAGAGTGGGAAGTTGAGAAAGAAAGCGAAAGTGGAGCGCAGGGTGAAAGAGAGGACATGAGGATTATAGAAGTGTCCCTCTTACCAAATGGAGAAATGAAAGAGGGGGAGGGAGGAAGTGAAATACTGGAGCAAAATGGGGAGGAAGCGTTAGAAATGGCCAATGAAGAGCACAAAAATATAGATGAACAAACAACAGAGGAAGAAGGGAAAGGAAATGGAGAAGACAAGTCAAAAGACACAAAGACAGTGACTGGAAATCCATGTAACTTTTCTGCATTGATAAAGATTGAGCAAGCTCAAGAGCAGATATTAGACAGCCATGGAGAAAAAGAAGAGAACAGAGAAAGTGAAGAAAATAAACAAGAGGAATTGATAGCAAGTTCAGAAACAGAGCTAAGGGAGGAAAATATGAATGAGCATGAAAACGGGTTAGAAGAACGCCAGATAGTATCCACTACTGATGACGCAGAGACTAATCAAGAATCAAGTATTCTTGAAGAGGAGTCAGGAAAGCATGACGACCCCAACAATACAGAAGATGTTATTCTTTTCACTAATACTGAGGTGACTGAAACCACTGAGGATCCAGCAACAGATGTGACCCTTGTTACCACAGGGATAGATGAACAAGTCAACATTCAAAATGATCTGTGCCAGGCTGTTAGCAGTGATAGCCCACCTTTCAATTCTGATACAGTGGTGGACAATCAGACCAACCAATCAACCAGTGAGAATCAAGATGAAATGAGAAAGATTAATGAAAAGAACAACTCAGAATCCAGCAAACAGGAAGATGAGCCAACTAATAATAGCGTCATGTGGCAACAGACAGATTCCGTGGAGGCAAACATTGAGGATGAGGGAACCAAAGAGTTCATGAAGGATCCAATGTCCGCTTCTGATGATATTCTAGACACTGGGGGTGAGGCAAATCTGAAGGTAGAACAACCAGAGTTGGCCTTTGTACTCTCTGAGGAACAGTCACAGACAGAGGGAAGGATTGAGGAGACAAGGCTGGCAGGACAGACAGACGGAGGGACTGAGGAAACAACATTGGGAGGAATCAACCAGAAGGAGCAAGAGGAAGAGCAAGCGCAACATGTTGGTGTTAATACTCTGGATGGGGGAGGAGCAACTATGGAAGAGGAGGGGAAGACAGGTGATTTTGTCAGCGAGTTAATGGGTGAGGAAGACCATAGTGGAAGAGGTGATGAAGAAATTCAGAAAGAATCTATTGCTGAGATTGAAAACCAGGCTATGGTAGATCCTCCAGAACCAGCAGTGCAGTGTGTAGAGGAGGTACCTTTAGACACACATAAAGATGTGGATTTGGACCAGGTGGAGGAGGCCTTTGAACTGGAGGAAGGGGGTAAAGTTGAACCGGACCAGTCAGGAGGTGAGGTCACATCGGATGAGTCCACAACACAGAGTGGTGGCGATTTGCAGGAAAATCCTCCACAGGTCCTCATAGAAGCAGGGGTAGACTGGGGGGACAACTTGGGAGAACAGCCAAGTGAGAAGGTCTTTGTAGAAGACAAGAGGGGAGGAGAAGGAGCAGAAGAAGCGATTGTGGGAGAGGTAGAAATGGTGGAGGAACCTGTGACTGTTTTAGATGATGAGATTGAAAACATAGAGGAGAATCAGACTGGTGAACTTGACGAACAAAAGCCTGCCACCACTGCAGTCCCTTCTGAAGACACCATAAGGGAAAGAAAGGATGAAGGATGTCAAGGACTGGAAGCTGAGAAAGCTGAACATGGCAAAGAGAAAGATGAGCAGCAAAAAGATGAAAATGGAGAGGAAGAGAAGGATGATAAGCCAGAAGATGACAACAGAGACTGTGATATAAATGGAAGAGTTAAAGAGCTGAAGCAAGCAATGGAGAATGGGATCCTGTGTCCCGAGCCACAAGCACCCATGATAGAGGGATGGGGGACAGCAAGAATGCTGTCACCAAGGAGAAAAGATAATGACTGGATTAAAGCTGATCAACCTGAGGAAGAGAGAACACCAGAAATAAAAGAGTGGAGGAAAGAATTGAAGCCTGTGAAAAAAGACATGTGGGAAACAGAAAGGGGAAGGAAGGAATGGGTGAAGAAGGAAGCATCACCAGAGGAGAAAAGTGCGCCGAGGAACGAGGACTGGATAAAGGAGCTGAAGTCAGTGATCAAAGATGAATCCCTGCCCAGAAAAAAAGATGAGCAGGTGAAGAGAAAACGAGTGGTGCTTTGGGAGGATGGCCATTCATACATTCCCCAGAGGGAGGAGATGACTGAGGAGAAGAGAGAGGAGGTGAAGCTGATCTCCCATAGGAGAGTGGAAAGCCCTTTGCCTCCTGTGTGCAGGAACAACACAATACCCCAAAATCAGGACTATGAGATCTCACTCTATGTCAAGGTAATGAGCCGCATACACAAACACAGCCTCCTCAACACACACATACTGTACACATATTGTACGGCCACACTGAGTTGATGATACTTCATATATATGGTGAAAATGAAAGCTCTAGTCCATACATAGCCACCTTAAGGCCAGGGCCAGTTTGACCTGACAATCAAAATGCTCCAATCAGCAGACTGGCATAACTCTGGCAAAGCCATACCTGTTGGGAAATAGAACCATGGCACTGTAAACTACAACAGAGCAAGGCATCACAATGCAAGACATATAACCACCTAAAGTAAATGCTGTTCAACTTTTATATATGTTTTTGAATTTTACTGTTTTTGACTGAAAAAGTTCAATAACGCATGCAGAAGCATGTCAGCTACCTTTATATATGTTTCGTATTTGTACATTTGTGTGTGTGTGTGTGTGTGTGACGCAGAGAGAGCAAGTGAGGGAGACACCGGATCTTGATCTGCTTACCTTATCCCATTAGCACAGTGATATCCTAATCCATCAGGCATGGTAGCCTACATTGCTGCATTTATGCAATTCTAAAGGTAGTGGACAAAATAATAGGAACACACAATACTATTTGAATTATAATCATATGATTTAAGCCAATACAAATATGTTGTTAGAAATGTGACCTTTGTGACACATATAATGGTCACTTTTTGTTGTTTTTTTTTTCTCCACTCTCTGCATGTGTGCTCAGACTTCATCTTAAAGGTTTTGCTCTCTGGTTTAGCAGCACATTCCTAACTGAGGTGACAATAAAAGAGGGCAGCCCTCTGAGGGCCAGCGGAGAGGTTTAACGCCAAGAAAAAATGCACTAATATCTGAGAGCTGCTTCACACATACACACAACAAGCTTGTTCTCTGTGGGAGTTCACATCCGCACAATGGCTTTCTTTGTCAGGGGCTCTGCTGGCAGCATAGGCTGAGGTAGATGGAAATATAATGGAAAGGTTCAAGCATCCCTCTGTGGTGCTGGACTCAACAGCACTCGATGCTGCTGCTCCTACTCAATAAATGCATGGGAAAGATGTTCTTTTCTTTTAATGCAGCAAATGACTTGACTACTTATCATAAAATCTGACAAAACTTTTTTCTCACGGTCTTGAATGTATCCCAGGTACCACGTTTAGGGCACTGATGTCTGAATAGTACAACAGTGCTATGCTGCTGCCAGTAGCGTGCAGGGTTAATCTCTGCATTCTCACTCTGCAAGCTGATTAGCCTGCTGTTTGGTGCTGAGAAATCTGGGCACAGCGGTGCTGGAAACAACACATAGTCACTTCAAGATAAACACAGCGTTTACATTATGTTAAACAGCTCGTAAACAAGCTCAACAGAGACTGACTGGGTTCTTAATATATAAGGATGATACTGGACGATCATTACAATCAGCCACTATTGATCCCCTACCATTTAGATTTATTCATCTGGCAGACAGCTTTATCCAAAATGATGTAATGCGAGGGAATACATCAGTGTACACTGCTATAATAAGGCAAAGTGCCAGGATGATAAAAGCATTCTTTTACGTTTTGACTTTTGAGGAGTTCTGGGTTTAATTTACAGCCAGTTGCAGCTTTAAAATTTAAGTAATAACAAATCATTATCAGCCTGTAAAAAAACAAACAAACATCCATGTCTGATGAATTCTGGAAAAAACAGGGGGAGACATCTCAGTTGGTGTGGGTGTGAAAAAGATCTTTCCATCCCCTACTGTTAACACACACTCACCCTTGTATGTATGTATGTGTGTGTGAGCTGGAGCGGAGATTCCATTTGCCACCCACTCCTCTGGAAAATGAAGTAACTCTGTTCTGTGCCTCCCGGCTTTCACACAAACTGACCTCAAGTCAGATTAGAATTGGATTAATTATGAAATTAAAGCTCATTTTGAAAAAGAAACACCAGATAAACAGTGCTGTGTCACTGGAGAGGGGAGCTGAAGTTAAGAAAAAAAATTCTCCGAATATTTTCCATAATGCGACTGTGTGAACAGATTTTCATCCTCACAGTGTGATGTGATTAATTCACACACACACGCACAGACCACAGGTTTTAGCGCTTAAATATGACAAAGAGGGATTGTCTGAGGAGGACACCACTGATCATACCAGAGAAAGCCAAAAAAAAAGAAAGAAAGAAAAAAGAGGAAAACAACAAGCAGTCCAAATAGCAAGCAGATGAATGAGTAGTTGGAGAGAGGACAGACACACAGACAGACATGGTACTGACTGGGCACTTCTCATCGCTTTATTGGAACATGACACAAATATACTTTTTCTTATCACCACTGGGAATAAAAAACTGTCATCTGAGAATCTTTAGAGGAGTGTGAGCTTTCACACAACCTTTCAAACTAAATGGAAAGCTGACCTGGACTGTTCACCATGTCCTGGCTATAAACACTGTAGTTAAAAAAACTTGGCTACCCCACCATTGAGTTGTTCCGTGAAGGTAACAGTGATGTTGCAAACTCGTGCATCTTCTTAATTATATTCAGTGTTAAATGCTCCGCTGGTGTTAACCAGTTAGTGTGTCTGTCTGCTGTTTGGCACTGAGCAAATTGTGTACAGCTTTTTAGATGGACAAACAGCTGGCTGCTGCTGCTGCTGGAAGCAGTGTTGATGAAATTGCTGAACCAAAGGTGAAAGTCTTCCTCCAGCTTTCTCTGGTCATCAACTGACTCCTGGTTGACGACCTCTGACCCCATGCTGTGTCTGGTGTTCACAGATTGCTTCTGTTGTCTTTCTGGTGTTCACCCAGTCTCCTGTCCAGTGTCCATGCAGTTTCACTGATGTAGAGTTCCCCACAGCTGTCACATGTGATATACACCGCTGTAGACTTGTATAATATCAACAGACCGAATGGAAATCATGTGAATAACAGAGGTAGCTGAAGTTGTCAGTAGGCTAGTTTTTCTGTAGCCATGCTAACTTGTGTACTTGTATTATAGAGGAAGCAAATAGCGGGAAGTGTATAACACATTTGAGCCTATGAAAAGTCACTTTACTTTGCTGTGGGAGTGCAGATTAAATCCCATCATCATATTAGCATATGCATCGTTTTTACTTCTTCTGCAGCGCATTTTTGGCGTTGACGCTCACTCAGACTTTGTAGTTGATCTAAAGCATTCTCTCATTTCTACACTTGTGTGTGCATGTCT
>NW_026117167.1:0-13827 GCF_001640805.2 Lates calcarifer | reverse complement strand
GAATATCTCATCTGCCTAAAGTCAGGCGAAGCCACTAACCAGCTGTAGGGATGGGTATCATTAGGATTTTATCTTTATCCATACAGACCCCTATCAGTCCAGCTCAGACTGTTACTGGTTTAAGAGAGTGAAGTTTATAGCAATTTGCAAAATTTGGAGATTAGTGACAAACTAACCAGTTAGACTACATACAGACAAGCTTTCATTTTAGCTGTTAGTAACAGTTTGCCATGAGCTTAACCAGCGTGCTGTGCTTCTGTTAAACATGTCATGAGACTGTGGACAACGTTTGAGCCAGCTTTGACATCTGCAGATATGAGTTTCTGAAGAGGGGCCTGCTGAGGTTAGATGTGCTGAATAATATCCATTTTCATATCAGAAAAAACACTGCATTAAACATTGTCTTAGCTCACTGAGCTGAGGTCAACAGGTAATATAACCAACCTGTGAGGTGGCTCACCCCCGTAAGAAACACATAAATGATCCCTGATAGAACCGATAATTAAAGGCACATCAGTGACAGGGAATGCTATTAAAACTAAACTATAAACTGTGACATTAACTGCAAAAGAAGATTTTTATTGATACATTTCAGGTAGAATTTATTTCAATAAGGAAAATGCTGTAAGAAACCTGAATTTGTTGCAACAAATTTAAAATAAAAGCTTTTATGCTAATTATTTTCTGTGATAATATTTTTCAGAGCTCATCATCTGTGACAGCTCATGGCTCTCTGACTGTAACCTCCCTGTGGCAGCTTCTCACAGACTCAATCAACTCCTCTTCCCTCCCCCCTCAAACACACACACACAGACACACACACACAGAGACCCCCTTCCAAAAACCCATCAAAGAGTAATACAATGGCTCCATCTGTAGGATAAAGTAGAGAGTCGCAACAGGAAGTTACCCCAAAATCTGAGGTTTCAAACAGGAAGTTGGGTTTCCGAACTTTGACGGGCCAGAACCGGCACACGCTTCGACCCAAACTCACAATTTTCGGAGGACTTCTTCCAAAAATTGTCAAGGAGGGCTGACAACATTTGAAGTGAATCTGGTCACCCGTCTAGAAACTGGACATCACACTATAAAATATGTCATTTCCTGCTATAAATAGGTGGCGCTACAACAATTGTATGAATATTGACATATGGATGTGTGCAGATAGGTACCATTAACAATCCTGTAAAGTTTGATGCAGTTTGGACAAAGTATGGCCGAAATATAGCAAAAATAAAGCAACTTCCTGTTCGTGGCGAGTAATCGAACTTTGAGGGGCCATAACTTCCACGCCCTTCAACAAAAACTCAAAATCTGCCGCAATTTAACATCGTCTATGTCTTAAGAACATACTATTAATTTTGAAGTCAATGGATAATGCGTCTAGGACTAGTTCGCGTTCAAGCGACCCCTGGAAATGGCCAAAAACACACAATTTTTCACCTTCCGGTCAAAATAAAAATACTTTCTGTTGGGTTTAGAATATGGCCAAGAGACTTTTTGTGCGTCATGGGATGTTACATATGTGTGCAGATTTTCAGATTTTTAGGCGCAACGGCTTGAGGGGCTGTTCCGTTTAAAAATGTAGTGGCGCTACCGAGGGCATTTTACCACGCCCATGCTCAAGACCCCTAAATTATTAAATTTTTCGCCGTGCCTGACGCGTCTGCAAATTTTGGTAAGTTTTCACGCATGTTAAGGCCCTCAAAAAGCCGATCTAAGAGGCGGAAAAAGAAGAAAAAAAATAATAATAATAATTAAAGCTGCGAGCAGCGTTGAACGGGCCCTCGCACCGGCGCCCGTCGGGAGCGGCGACCGCGGGACCCCGGCAACCGCGGGGTCAACGCAGGTCGCAGGGCACACGCTGGCGTAACAGTTCACACTTCCGAGATGTAAAAATTTTAAATAAAAGCTTTTATGCTAATTATTTTCTGTGATAATATTTTTCAGAGCTCATCATCTGTGACAGCTCTTGGCTCTCCTGACTGTAACCTCTCTGTGGCAGCTTCTCACAGACTCAATCAACTCCTCTTCCCCTCCCCCCTCAAACACACACACACAACACACACAAAACACACAGAGAAATACCCCTCCCAAAAGGAGATAAAACTCAGTTTTAACTTGAGTTTACAAGCTTTGAGCTTTGAGCAAAAGCATTTTTTTAAGTTCTGTTATTGGGTGCATATATAAATCATTTATGCTTAAACAAGGCTTATAATGAAGTTATTTGAACAGTGAATATCTCATCTGCCTAAAGTCAGGGCGAAGCCACTAACCAGCTGTAGGGATGGGTATCATTAGGATTTTATCTTTATCCATACAGACCCCTATCAGTCCAGCTCAGACTGTTACTGGTTTAAGAGAGTGAAGTTTATAGCAAATTTGCAAAATTTGGAGATTAGTGACAAACTAACCAGTTAGACTACATACAGACAAGCTTTCATTTTAGCTGTTAGTAACAGTTTGCCATGAGCTTAACCAGCGTGCTGTGCTTCCTGTTAAACATGTCATGAGACTGTGGACAACGCTGAAAATATTACTTTACTAACTACTGGCCGAACAGGCGCTTTGACAAAGAAAAGGTAAAGGCCAGCAGCTTTTACTTTTCAATGCACTTGTCGTCAACTTGAGTGGCTTATATTCAGCTGGTTCACCTCGACGCCGTGGACCTAGTGCACTTTTCCTGTCGCCGTACACTGAGTAACACGAAAAAATCAGCTGACCCCGTGTGAAATTTCCTAACTGATCAAAACCAAACTGTAAAGACAGCATCAATCCACGCTCAGCTTTGGTCAAGGGAGACATATGGTAAGATTACATGAATTCATGTAATCTTCTTTGAGGCTACAATTTCAGACTTAACTAAGTCATTCACTAGTGTCTTGGCAGCGTTTATGGGTTCTTTAGACAGGTCTCTCACTGGTTTTCTTTCCAGGGTCATTGAAATCTTTGGCTTCCTACCTCTGCCAGGCTTGTTCTGCACAGTGTGGCTCTCCTTGAATTTCTCGGTGACGCTTCTCATTTGAGTTCTTGACGCTTGGAAATGCTGTGATAACTTTGTATATCCTTCTCCTGCTTCCTGAGCATCGACAATCTTTTCTTCAAGTCTACAGTGATTTCCTTAGTTTTTGGCATGATGCTTTCTCAAGTGACAGCTCAAATCTTAACTGAAGTTTTTATACCGCGTGTAAAGCAGCTCTTGGCTCTCCTGACTGTAACCTCTCTGTGGCAGCTTCTCACAGACTCAATCAACTCCTCTTCCCCTCCCCCTCAAACACAAACACAAACACACACACACACACACACACACACACAGAGACCCCCCTCCAAAAACCCATCAAAGAGTAATACAATGGCTCCATCTATAGGATAAAGTAGAGAGTCGCAACAGGAAGTTACCCCAAAATCTGAGGTTTCAAACAGGAAGTTGGGTTTCCGAACTTTGACGGGCCAGAACCGGCACACGCTTCGACCAAACTCACAATTTTCGGAGGACAGTCTTCCAAAAAATCTCAAGGAGGGGCTGACAACATTTGAAGTGAATCTGGTCACCCGTCTAGAAACTGGACATCACACTATAAAATATGTCATTTCCTGCTATAAATAGGTGGCGCTACAACAATTGTATGAATATTGACATATGGATGTGTGCAGATAGGTACCATTAACAATCCTGTAAAGTTTGATGCAGTTTGGACAAAGTATGGCCGAAATATAGCAAATATAAAGCAACTTCCTGTTTCGTGCGAGTGATCGAACTTTGAGGGCCATAACTTCCACGCCCTTCAATGAAAAGTCCGAAACTTTTGCAATTTAACTTCGTCTATGTCTTAAGAACAAATTATCAAATTTTGAAGTCAATCGGATAATGCGTCTAGGACTAGTTCGCGTTCAAGCGACCCCTGGAAATGGCCAAAAACACACAATTTTTTCACCTTCCGGTCAAAAATAAAAATACTTTCTGTTGGGTTTAGAATATGGCTCCAAGAGACTTTTTGGTGCGTCATGGGATGTTACATATGTGTGCAGATTTTCAGATTTTTAGGCGCAACGGGCTTGAGGGGCTGTTCCGTTTAAAAATGTAGGTGGCGCTACCGAGGCCATTTTGCCACACCCATGCTCAAGACCCCTAAATTCTTAAATTTTTCGCCGTGCCTGACGCGTCTGCAAATTTTCAGGAGTTTTGACGCATGTTAAGGCCCTCAAAAAGGCGATCAAAGAGGCGGAAAAAGAAGCGGAAAAAAAATAAGAATAATAATAATAGAGGGTCCTTGCAACTCGTTGCATAAAATTAATTAAAGCTGCGAGCAGCGTTGAACGGGCCCTCGCACCCGGCGCCGTCGGGGAGCGGCGACCGCGGGACCCCGGCAACCGCGGGGTCAACGCAGGTCGCAGGGCACACGCTGGCGTAACAGTTCACACTTCCGAGATGTAAAAATTTAAAATAAAAGCTTTTATGCTAATTTATTTCTGTGATAATATTTTTCAGAGCTCATCATCTGTGACAGCTCTTGGCTCTCCTGACTGTAACCTCTCTGTGGCAGCTTCTCACAGACTCAATCAACTCCTCTTCCCCTCCCCCTCAAACACAAAACACAAACACACACACACACACAGATACCCCCTCCCAAAAGGAGATAAAACTCAGTTTTAACTTGAGTTTACAAGCTTTGAGCTTTGAGCAAAAGCATTTTTTTGCAAGTTCTGTTATTGGGTGCATATATAAATCATTTATGCTTAAACAAGGGTTATAATGAAGTTATTTGAACAGTGAATATCTCATCTGCCTAAAGTCAGGGCGAAGCCACTAACCAGCTGTAGGGATGGGTATCATTAGGATTTTATCTTTATCCATACAGACCCCTATCAGTCCAGCTCAGACTGTTACTGGTTTAAGAGAGTGAAGTTTATAGCAATTTGCAAAATTTGGAGATTAGTGACAAACTAACCAGTTAGACTACATACAGACAAGCTTTCATTTTAGCTGTTAGTAACAGTTTGCCATGAGCTTAACCAGCGTGCTGTGCTTCGTGTTAAACATGTCATGAGACTGTGGACAACGTTTGAGCCAGCTTTGACATCTGCAGATATGAGTTTCTGAAGAGGGGCCTGCTGAGGTTAGATGTGCTGAATAATATCCATTTTCATATCAGAAAAAACACTGCATTAAACATTGTCTTAGCTCACTGAGCTGAGGTCAACAGGTAATATAACCAACCTGTGAGGTGGCTCACCCCCGTAAGATAAACACATAAATGATCCCTGATAGAACCGATAATTAAAGGCACATCAGTGACAGGAATGCTATTAAAACTAAACTATAAACTGGTGACATTAACTGCAAAAGAAGATTTTTATTGATACATTTCAGGTAGAATTTAGTTTTCAATAAAGGAAAATGCTGTAAGAAACCTGAATTTGTTGCAACAAATTTAAAATAAAAGCTTTTATGCTAATTATTTTCTGTGATAATATTTTTCAGAGCTCATCATCTGTGACAGCTCATGGCTCTCCTGACTGTAACCTCCCTGTGGCAGCTTCTCACAGACTCAATCAACTCCTCTTCCCCTCCCCCCTCAAACACACACACACAGACACACACACACAGAGACCCCCTTCCAAAAACCCATCAAAGAGTAATACAATGGCTCCATCTGTAGGATAAAGTAGAGAGTCGCAACAGGAAGTTACCCCAAAATCTGAGGTTTCAAACAGGAAGTTGGGTTTCCGAACTTTGACGGGCCAGAACCGGCACACGCTTCGACCCAAACTCACAATTTTCGGAGGACTTCTTCCAAAAATTGTCAAGGAGGGGCTGACAACATTTGAAGTGAATCTGGTCACCCGTCTAGAAACTGGACATCACACTATAAAATATGTCATTTCCTGCTATAAATAGGTGGCGCTACAACAATTGTATGAATATTGACATATGGATGTGTGCAGATAGGTACCATTAACAATCCTGTAAAGTTTGATGCAGTTTGGACAAAGTATGGCCGAAATATAGCAAAAATAAAGCAACTTCCTGTTTCGTGGCGAGTAATCGAACTTTGAGGGGCCATAACTTCCACGCCCTTCAACAAAAACTCAAAATCTGCCGCAATTTAACATCGTCTATGTCTTAAGAACATACTATTAAGTTTTGAAGTCAATGGATAATGCGTCTAGGACTAGTTCGCGTTCAAGCGACCCCTGGAAATGGCCAAAAACACACAATTTTTTCACCTTCCGGTCAAAATAAAAATACTTTCTGTTGGGTTTAGAATATGGCTCCAAGAGACTTTTTGGTGCGTCATGGGATGTTACATATGTGTGCAGATTTTCAGATTTTTAGGGCGCAACGGGCTTGAGGGCTGTTCCGTTTAAAAATGTAGGTGGCGCTACCGAGGCATTTTTACCACGCCCATGCTCAAGACCCCTAAATTATTAAATTTTTCGCCGTGCCTGACGCGTCTGCAAATTTTGGTAAGTTTTCACGCATGTTAAGGCCCTCAAAAAGCCGATCTAAGAGGCGGAAAAAGAAGTAATAATAATAGAAAAAAAGTAGATGCAACTCGTTGCAAAATAATAAAATAATAATAATTAAAAGCTGCGAGCAGCGTTGAACGGGCCCTCGCACCCGGCGCCCGTCGGGGAGCGGCGACCGCGGGACCCGGCAACCGCGGGGTCAACGCAGGTCGCAGGGCACACGCTGGCGTAACAGTTCACACTTCCGAGATGTAAAAATTTTAAATAAAATTTTATGCTAATTATTTTCTGTGATAATATTTTTCAGAGCTCATCATCTGTGACAGCTCTTGGCTCTCTTGACTGTAACCTCCTGTGGCAGCTTCTCACAGACTCAATCAACTCCTCTTCCCCTCCCCCTCAAACACAAACACAAACACACACACACACAAACACACAGAAAATACCCCCTCCCAAAAGGAGATAAAACTCAGTTTTAACTTGAGTTTACAAGCTTTGAGCTTTGAGCAAAAGCATTTTTTTAAGTTCTGTTATTGGGTGCATATATAAATCATTTATGCTTAAACAAGGCTTATAATGAAGTTATTTGAACAGTGAATATCTCATCTGCCTAAAGTCAGGGCGAAGCCACTAACCAGCTGTAGGGATGGGTATCATTAGGATTTTATCTTTATCCATACAGACCCCTATCAGTCCAGCTCAGACTGTTACTGGTTTAAGAGAGTGAAGTTTATAGCAATTTGCAAAATTTGGAGATTAGTGACAAACTAACCAGTTAGACTACATACAGACAAGCTTTCATTTTAGCTGTTAGTAACAGTTTGCCATGAGCTTAACCAGCGTGCTGTGCTTCCTGTTAAACATGTCATGAGACTGTGGACAACGCTGAAAATATTACTTTACTAACTACTGGCCGAACAGGCGCTTTTTACAAAGAAAAGGTAAAGGCCAGCAGCTTTTACTTTTCAATGCACTTGTCGTCAACTTGAGTGGCTTATATTCAGCTGGTTCACCTCGACGCTGGAGGACCTAGTGAACTTTTCCTGTCGCCGTACACTGAGTAACACGAAAAAATCAGCTGACCCCCGTGTGAAATTTCCTAACTGATCAAAACCAAACTGTAAAGACAGCATCAATCCACGCTCAGCTTTGGTCAAGGGAGACATATGGTAAGATTACATGAATTCATGTAATCTTCTTTGAGACTACAATTTCAGACTTAACTAAGTCATTCACTAGTGTCTTGGCAGCGTTTATGGGTTCTTTAGACAGGTCTCTAACTGGTTTTCTTTCCAGGGTCATTGAAATCTTTGGCTTCCTACCTCTGCCAGGCTTGTTCTGCACAGTGTGGCTCTCCTTGAATTTCTCGGTGACGCTTCTCATTTGAGTTCTTGAGGGTGCTTAACATCCTTCTCCTGCTTCCTAAGCATCGACAATTCTTCAAGTCTACAGTGATTTCCTTAGTTTTTGGCATGATGCTTTCTCAAGTGACAGCTCAAATCTTAACTGAAGTTTTTATACCGCGTGTAAAGCAGCTCTTGGCTCTCCTGACTGTAACCTCTCTGTGGCAGCTTCTCACAGACTCAATCAACTCTTCTTCCCCTCCCCCCTCAAACACAAACACAAACACACACACACACACACACACACACACACACACACAGACACACACACACAGAGACCCCTTCCAAAAACCCATCAAAGAGTAATACAATGGCTCCATCTATAGGATAAAGTAGAGAGTCGCAACAGGAAGTTACCCCAAAATCTGAGGTTTCAAACAGGAAGTTGGGTTTCCGAACTTTGACGGGCCAGAACCGGCACACGCTTCGACCAAAACTCACAATTTTCGGGCCAGTCTTCAAAAATTCCTCAAGGAGGGGCTGACAACATTTGAAGTGAATCTGGTCACCCGTCTAGAAACTGGACATCACACTATAAAATATGTCATTTCCTGCTATAAATAGGTGGCGCTACAACAATTGTATGAATATTGACATATGGATGTGTGCAGATAGGTACCATTAACAATCCTGTAAAGTTTGATGCAGTTTGGACAAAGTATGGCCGAAATATAGCAAAAATAAAGCAACTTCCTGTTTCGTGGCGAGTAATCGAACTTTGAGGGGCCATAACTTCCACGCCCTTCAACAAAAACTCAAAATCTGCCGCAATTTAACATCGTCTATGTCTTAAGAACATACTATTAAGTTTTGAAGTCAATCGGATAATGCGTCTAGGACTAGTTCGCGTTCAAGCGACCCCTGGAAATGGCCAAAAACACACAATTTTTTCACCTTCCGGTCAAAATAAAAATACTTTCTGTTGGGTTTAGAATATGGCTCCAAGAGACTTTTTGGTGCGTCATGGGATGTTACATATGTGTGCAGATTTTCAGATTTTTAGGCGCAACGGGCTTGAGGGGCTGTTCCGTTTAAAAATGTAGGTGGCGCTACGAGGCCATTTTACCACACCCATGCTCAAGACCCCTAAATTATTAAATTTTTCGCCGTGCCTGACGCGTCTGCAAATTTTGGTAAGTTTTCACGCATGTTAAGGCCCTCAAAAAGCCGATCTAAGAGGCGGAAAAAAGAAAAAAAAATAATAATAATAATAATTAAAGCTGCGAGCAGCGTTGAACGGGCCCTCGCACCCGGCGCCCGTCGGGGGGAGCGGCGACCGCGGGACCCGGCAACCGCGGGGTCAACGCAGGTCGCAGGGCACACGCTGGCGTAACAGTTCACACTTCCGAGATGTAAAAATTTTAAATAAAAGCTTTTATGCTAATTATTTTCTGTGATAATATTTTTCAGAGCTCATCATCTGTGACAGCTCTTGGCTCTCCTGACTGTAACCTCTCTGTGGCAGCTTCTCACAGACTCAATCAACTCCTCTTCCCTCCCCCCTCAAACACAAACACAAACACACACACAGATACCCCCTCCCAAAAGGAGATAAAACTCAGTTTTAACTTGAGTTTACAAGCTTTGAGCTTTGAGCAAAAGCATTTTTTTGCAAGTTCTGTTATTGGGTGCATATATAAATCATTTATGCTTAAACAAGGGTTATAATGAAGTTATTTGAACAGTGAATATCTCATCTGCCTAAAGTCAGGGCGAAGCCACTAACCAGCTGTAGGGATGGGTATCATTAGGATTTTATCTTTATCCATACAGACCCCTATCAGTCCAGCTCAGACTGTTACTGGTTTAAGAGAGTGAAGTTTATAGCAATTTGCAAAATTTGGAGATTAGTGACAAACTAACCAGTTAGACTACATACAGACAAGCTTTCATTTTAGCTGTTAGTAACAGTTGCCATGAGCTTAACCAGCGTGCTGTGCTTCTGTTAAACATGTCATGAGACTGTGGACAACGCTGAAAATATTACTTTACTAACTACTGGCCGAACAGGCGCTACAAAGAAAAGGTAAAGGCCAGCAGCTTTTACTTTTCAATGCACTTGTCGTCAACTTGAGTGGCTTATATTCAGCTGGTTCACCTCGACGCCGGTGGATGTAGACGTGCACTTTTCCTGTCGCCGTACACTGTGTAACATGAAAATATCAGCCGACCCCTTGTGAAATTTCCTAACTGATCAAAACCAAACTGTAAAGACTTTGGTCAAGGGAGACATATGTAAGATTACATGAATTCAAAATAACCTACAATTCCTTCAAATTAATTTGAAGCCAGTTTAATTTTTTGAGCCAGCTTTGACATCTGCAGATATGAGTTTCTGAAGAGGGGCCTGCTGAGGTTAGATGTGCTGAATAATATCCATTTCATATCAGAAAAAACACTGCATTAAACATTGTCTTAGCTCACTGAGCTGAGGTCAACAGGTAATATAACCAACCTGTGAGGTGGCTCACCCCCGTAAGATAAACACATAAATGATCCCTGATAGAACCGATAATTAAAGGCACATCAGTGACAGGGAATGCTATTAAAACTAAACTATAAACTGGTGACATTAACTGCAAAAGAAGATTTTTATTGATACATTTCAGGTAGAATTTAGTTTTCAATAAGGAAAATGCTGTAAGAAACCTGAATTTGTTGCAACAAATTTAAAATAAAAGCTTTATGCTAATTATTTTCTGTGATAATATTTTTCAGAGCTCATCATCTGTGACAGCTCTTGGCTCTCCTGACTGTAACCTCCCTGTGGCAGCTTCTCACAGACTCAATCAACTCCTCTTCCCCTCCCCCCTCAAACACACACACACAGACACACACACACACAGAGACCCCCTTCCAAAAACCCATCAAAGAGTAATACAATGGCTCCATCTGTAGGATAAAGTAGAGAGTCGCAACAGGAAGTTACCCCAAAATCTGAGGTTTCAAACAGGAAGTTGGGTTTCCGAACTTTGACGGGCCAGAACCGGCACACGCTTCGACCCAAACTCACAATTTTCGGAGGACTTCTTCCAAAAATTGTCAAGGAGGGGCTGACAACATTTGAAGTGAATCTGGTCACCCGTCTAGAAACTGGACATCACACTATAAAATATGTCATTTCCTGCTATAAATAGGTGGCGCTACAACAATTGTATGAATATTGACATATGGATGTGTGCAGATAGGTACCATTAACAATCCTGTAAAGTTTGATGCAGTTTGGACAAAGTATGGCCGAAATATAGCAAAAATAAAGCAACTTCCTGTTTCGTGGCGAGTAATCGAACTTTGAGGGGCCATAACTTCCACGCCCTTCAACAAAAACTCAAAATCTGCCGCAATTTAACATCGTCTATGTCTTAAGAACATACTATTAAGTTTTGAAGTCAATCGGATAATGCGTCTAGGACTAGTTCGCGTTCAAGCGACCCCTGGAAATGGCCAAAAACACACAATTTTTTCACCTTCCGGTCAAAATAAAAATACTTTCTGTTGGTTTAGAATATGGCTCCAAGAGACTTTTTGGTGCGTCATGGGATGTTACATATGTGTGCAGATTTTCAGATTTTTAGGCGCAACGGGCTTGAGGGGCTGTTCCGTTTAAAAATGTAGGTGGCGCTACCGAGGGCATTTTACCACGCCCATGCTCAAGACCCCTAAATTATTAAATTTTTCGCCGTGCCTGACGCGTCTGCAAATTTTGGTAAGTTTTCACGCATGTTAAGGCCCTCAAAAAGCCGATCTAAGAGGCGGAAAAAGAAGAAAAAAAATAATAATAATAATAATTAAAGCTGCGAGCAGCGTTGAACGGCCTCGCATGGGAGCGGCGACGGGACCCGGCAACCGCGGGGTCAACGCAGGTCGCAGGGCACACGCTGGCGTAACAGTTCACACTTCCCAGATGTAAAAATTTTAAATAAAAGCTTTTATGCTAATTATTTTCTGTGATAATATTTTTCAGAGCTCATCATCTGTGACAGCTCTTGGCTCTCCTGACTGTAACCTCTCTGTGGCAGCTTCTCACAGACTCAATCAACTCCTCTTCCCCTCCCCCTCAAACACAAACACAAACACAAACACACACACACACACAGATACCCCCTCCCAAAAGGAGATAAAACTCAGTTTTAACTTGAGTTTACAAGCTTTGAGCTTTGAGCAAAAGCATTTTTTTAAGTTCTGTTATTGGGTGCATATATAAATCATTTATGCTTAAACAAGGGTTATAATGAAGTTATTTGAACAGTGAATATCTCATCTGCCTAAAGTCAGGGCGAAGCCACTAACCAGCTGTGGATGGGTATCATTAGGATTTTATCTTTATCCATACAGACCCTATCAGTCCAGCTCAGACTGTTACTGGTTTAAGAGAGTGAAGTTTATAGCAATTTGCAAAATTTGGAGATTAGTGACAAACTAACATTAGACTACATACAGACAAGCTTTCATTTTAGCTGTTAGTAACAGTTTGCCATGAGCTTAACCAGTTAAACATGTCATGAGACTGTGGACAACGTTTGAGCCAGCTTTGACATCTGCAGATATGAGTTTCTGAAGAGGGGCCTGCTGAGGTTAGATGTGCTGAATAATATCCATTTTCATATCAGAAAAAACACTGCATTAAACATTGTCTTAGCTCACTGAGCTGAGGTCAACAGGTAATATAACCAACCTGTGACTCACCCCCGTAAGATAAACACATAAATGATCCCTGATAGAACCGATAATTAAAAGGCACATCAGTGACAGGGAATGCTATTAAAACTAAACTATAAACTGGTGACATTAACTGCAAAAGAAGATTTTTATTGATACATTTCAGGTAGAATTTAGTTTTCAATAAGGAAAATGCTGTAAGAAACCTGAATTTGTTGCAACAAATTTAAAATAAAAGCTTTTATGCTAATTATTTTCTGTGATAATATTTTTCAGAGCTCATCATCTGTGACAGCTCTTGGCTCTCCTGACTGTAACCTCCCTGTGGCAGCTTCTCACAGACTCAATCAACTCCTCTTCCCCTCCCCCCTCAAACACACACACACACACACACACACACACACAGACCCCCTTCCAAAAAACCCATCAAAAGAGTAATACAATGGCTCCATCTGTAGGATAAAGTAGAGAGTCGCAACAGGAAGTTACCCCAAAATCTGAGGTTTCAAACAGGAAGTTGGGTTTCCGAACTTTGACGGGCCAGAACCGGCACACGCTTCGACCCAAAACTCACAATTTTCGGAGCCTTCTTCCAAAAAATTGTCAAGGAGGGGCTGACAACATTTGAAGTGAATCTGGTCACCCGTCTAGAAACTGGACATCACACTATAAAATATGTCATTTCCTGCTATAAATAGGTGGTGCTACAACAATTGTATGAATATTGACATATGGATGTGTGCAGATAGGTACCATTAACAATCCTGTAAAGTTTGATGCAGTTTGGACAAAGTATGGCCGAAATATAGCAAAAAAAAGCAACTTCCTGTTTCGTGGCGAGTAATCGAACTTTGAGGGGCCATAACTTCCACGCCCTTCAACAAAACTCAAAATCTGCCGCAATTTAACATCGTCTATGTCTTAAGAACATACTATTAAGTTTTGAAGTCAATGGATAATGCGTCTAGGACTAGTTCGCGTTCAAGCGACCCCTGGAAATGGCCAAAAACACACAATTTTTCACCTTCCGGTCAAAATAAAAATACTTTCTGTTGGGTTTAGAATATGGCTCCAAGAGACTTTTTGGTGCGTCATGGGATGTTACATATGTGTGCAGATTTTCAGATTTTAGGCGCAACGGGCTTGGGGCTTTCCGTTTAAAAATGTAGGTGGCGCTACGAGGCATTTTACCCACCCATGCTCAAGACCCCTAAATTATTAAATTTTTCGCCGCCTGACGCGTCTGCAAATTTTGGTAAGTTTTGACGCATTTAAGCCCTCAAAAGCCGATCTA
>NW_026117166.1:0-6972 GCF_001640805.2 Lates calcarifer | reverse complement strand
GCGTGCAGGGTTAATCTCTGCATTCTCACTCTGCAAGCTGATTAGCCTGCTGCTGTTTGGTGCTGAGAAATCTGGGCACAGCGGTGCTGGAAACAACACATAGTCACTTCAAGATAAACACAGCGTTTACATTATGTTAAACAGCTCGTAAACAAGCTCAACAGAGACTGACTGGGTTCTTAATATAAGGATGATACTGGACGATCATTACAATCAGCCACTATTGATCCCCTACCATTTAGATTTATTCATCTGGCAGACAGCTTTATCCAAAATGATGTAATGAGGGAATACATCAGTGTACACTGCTATAATAAGGCAAAGTGCCAGGATGATAAAAGCATTCTTTTACGTTTTGACTTTTGAGGAGTTCTGGGTTTAATTTACAGCCAGTTGCAGCTTTAAAATTTAAGTAATAACAAATCATTATCAGCCTGTAAAAAAAACAAACAAACATCCATGTCTGATGAATTCTGGAAAAAACAGGGGGAGACATCTCAGTTGGTGTGGGTGTGAAAAAGATCTTTCCATCCCCTACTGTTAACACACACTCACCCTTGTATGTATGTATGTGTGTGTGAGCTGGAGCGGAGATTCCATTTGCCACCCACTCTGGAAAATGAAGTAACTCTGTTCTGTGCCTCCCGGCTTCACACAAAACTGACCTCAAGTCAGATTAGAATTGGATTAATTATGAAATTAAAGTCATTTTGAAAAGAAACACCAGATAAACAGTGCTGTGTCACTGGAGAGGGAGCTGAAGTTAAGAAAAAAATTCTCCGAATATTTCCATAATGCGACTGTGTGAACAGATTTTTCATCCTCACAGTGTGATGTGATTAATTCACACACACACGCACAGACACAGTTTAGCGCTTAATATGACAAAGAGGGATTGTCTGAGGAGGACACACTGACATACCAGAGAAAGCCAAAAAAAAGAAAGAAAGAAAAAAGAGGAAAAACAACAAGCAGTCCAAATAGCAAGCAGATGAATGAGTAGTTGGAGAGAGACAGACACACAGACAGACATGGTACTGACTGGCACTTCTCATCGCTTTATTGGAACATGACACAAATATACTTTTTCTTATCACCACTGGGAATAAAAAACTGTCATCTGAGAATCTTTAGAGGAGTGTGAGCTTTCACACAACCTTTCAAACTAAATGGAAAGCTGACCTGGACTGTTCACCATGTCCTGGTATAACACTGTAGTTAAAAAACTTGGCTACCCCACCATTGAGTTGTTCGTGAAGGTAAGTGATGTTGCAACATCGTGCATCTTCTTAATTATATTCGTGTTAAATGCTCCGCTGTGTTAACCAGTTAGTGTGTCGTCTGCTGTTTGGCACTGAGCAAAATTGGTGTACAGCTTTTTAGATGACAACAGCTGCTGCTGCCGCTGCTGGAAGCAGTGGTTGATGAAATTGCTGAACCAAAGGTGAAAGTCCTTCCTCCAGCTTTCTCTGGTCATCAACTGACTCCATGGTTGACGACGACCTCTGGACCCCATGCTGTGTCTGGTGTTCACAGATTGCTTCTGGTTGTCTTTCTGGTGTTCACCCAGTCTCCCTGTCCAGTGTCCATGCAGTTTCACTGATGTAGAGTTCCCCACAGCTGTCACATGTGATATACACCGCTGTAGACTTGTATAATATCAACAGACACCGAAGTGGAAATCATGTGAATAACAGAGGTAGCTGAAGTTGTCAGTAGGCTAGTTTTCTGTAGCCATGCTAACTTGTGTACTTGTATTATAGAGGAAGCAAATAGCGGGGAAGTGTATAACACATTTGAGCCTATGAAAAGTCACTTTACTTTGCTGTGGGAGTGCAGATTAAATCCCATCATCATATTAGCATATGCATCGTTTTTTACTTCTTCTGCAGCGCATTTTTGGCGTTGACGCTCACTCAGACTTTGTAGTTGATCTAAAAGCATTCTCTCATTTCTAACACTTGTGTGTGCATGTCTCTTTATGTGTGTGTGTGTGTAGGCGGGAAGTGACGGGGAGAGCATCGGTAACTGTCCATTCTCCCAGAGACTCTTCATGATCCTGTGGCTTAAAGGAGTCATCTTCAACGTCACCACTGTCGACCTCAAACGGTAATATACTACACACACACTTACGCATAATCATACTATGAACCAGAGTGTCCTGCATGTTGTGGTTTGTGTTGTCAGGAAGCCAGCCGACCTGCAGGACCTGGCTCCAGGAACCAACCCCTCCCTTTGTGACCTTTAACGGTGAGGTGAAGGTTGACGTGAACATGATAGAAGAGTTCCTGGAGGAGAAACTGACCCCACCGACGGGTACAGGAAACACACATTCACTGGAATATAGTTGGCCAGAGGAAGCTTTGTTAATAAACTGTAGATGGCAGATGGACTGTCTTATGTAACTTTCTGAATCAAAAATTGATGACTATAACCAGTCCAGGTGCACATAGCCAAGATCACTTTGACTCACCATCCTGGTACTTATGCACCTAAAATGTCAAGTGTGAGTACAGTAACTGAGTTGAGACACAGTAGATAATGATGCTGGGGGGTGGGGGAATTTGGATTTTTAAAATAAAAGCCCCAGACAGGTAACAGGAGTTTATCAGGGCCACTGGAGTATGCAAAAATTTTCACAATAAAAGCCCCCCAGAGGGAAACAAGAGCTTGACTTTTCTAATGTGTCTTTAACACCAGCTATCCCAGACTGGCTCCCAAACATCGTGAAGCCAACAACAGCCGGCATCGATGTGTTCGCTCAAGTTCTCAGCTTACATTAAAAACCCAAGAAAAGACACCAACGACGGTAAGAGGAAATTAGGATCAGAGGACAGAGAGATGGGTGGCTGAGTATTTTTGTTAGATCTCTCTGGCTCAGGCAAGCTTCTTCTGCTGCCCCCAAGTGGCCATACATATCAATTAATGCAGCTCTGGTGTGTTTAAGGTCCTAAAAAGATCCATTAATCCATTTGTCTACCTCTCTTTCCTCTTTGTACCTCTGTGCAGCCTTAGAGAAAGCCTTGCTGAAGTCTCTTCGGCGTCTCGATGACTTCCTGAGGACCCCCCTCCCCGAGGAGATCGATGCTTACGCCTCAGGTGACCTGCCTGAGTCGTCCCAGGAGCTTCTTGATGGATCTCAGCTCACTCTGGCCGACTGCAACCTCCTGCCTAAACTACACATCTTAAGGTTCATTCAGCCTGATACTCATATTTGGACTGTAACGGCAGTGTTCCCAACTCCTGTCCACTCCATTCTCTCCCATGTTTTTCTCTCTCTAGGTCGTAGCCAAGAAGTACCGTGGCTTTGAGATCCCGGCAGAGATGACGGGGTTGTGGAGGGTATTTAAACTGCGCCTATCAGAGGGAGGAGTTCACCAACACATGCCCTGCTGAGAGGGAGATTGAATTTGCCTACCTGGATGTTGCGAAACGAATCAAATAAGAGCAAGAGTGGGAGAAGCATGGGGACAACTAGATTAGATACAAAGAGTAGGTCTTTCACAATAGCTAAAAAGAGAAAAGATGGAAAGAAAGTAGAAATAAGGAAGAGTAGTACACATAGAAATACAACAGGTGTTTTGGTGAAGCCTAATTAATTGACATGAAGATGAAGAAAGAGGAGGAGTGAGTAGAACAAAAAAAGATGGCTGAGGCACTCACTAAAACACCCTAACCTGAAACTCTATTAACTCTTTATAAAGTTTGACATCTCTGCATTGGCAGGTGGCAAGCTACCTATGTGTGTGTGTGTGTGTGGTGTGTGTGTGTGTGTGTGTGTGTGTGTGCTCTCACAGGTTGGGGTTGCACAGCGGTCTACTGTATCTCTATGCCTAATCATTCTACAAGTAATCTATAAAGTAGAGATTTGCTTGCAGAATTAATACCTGATTTCTTTTTATTCACTTTTCAGATGATGGCAGGGCCAGGTTCACTGCAGAAACAGAATAAAAAAGCAGTATTCAGTATTCAGTATTCAGTATTAAAGTATTAGAAACCACAAATCAACTTTTAGCAAACCAGTCCCAATCAGAGTTTGATTAATACTTGTCTTTAGCATAAACGTTCACTTAAATCTACTATTTACACTGTTTTTAAATCATAGTCAATTACAACAATTTAATAATATGCATCTAACATATCTATAGGAGCTGAATCACAGAAAGCATTATATTATCTTATGAGTCCTATGGCCATGACCAATGAGTATCTGGTTTCCCTTTTTAATACGTCAGGGTAAAAAAAAAAAGAAGCATCCCCAGTACTGGCTCAATGATGTTCCAGCCTTATCTTAGTGCACAAGTTCAGTGACTGCAATAACCAGAAAAATAATACACATACCATATTAAGCCAGTTATTAATTAAGCAGTGTGTAATCATCTGATTCCATTTTCTCTGCTAAATATATTAGTCTTAATGATGAATCAGTGATCAAGATGAAAAGTTAAAGTGTTTTTTACTCATGTTGTCATTATCCTTGGACAGTGTGTCTTCTGTATCTAATGTTACTGACTGCCCGACTGTGGACAGGCCTTGGTGCTGGATGGTGTTGATGAAGTTTTGATTAATAAATTTTGTAGTTCACGCAGAGACCACTGTAACACTCTATCACTTTTAAGTCACCTTTTTGGAGAGAAAAATGGCTCAGTACTTGGTGTGTTTTAATTAATTTGGCCATCAGTCCCCACATGCAAAATTATGTGTGCAACTTTAATGAGAGGACAGAAAATCCAATTGTTTCTTACTTCTCTTGAATGCAGCATTATTTCACTAATGTCCCATTATGGTTTAGTATGTTTTGACAAATTACCACTTTGACACAGAGACAGTCTGCCATTAACCAGCCCTGACACCACATGTTGTGTTCTGGCCTTACATCCTCTCTGTGGGGATAATCTTTATTAAACTGTGTGATTGTCTTCAGTGTTTCTTTTGGCTCCGTGTGTCTGTATTATCATTATCATTATCATTAGTAATCTGATCCTTCTGTTCAACAAGAACAAATCGCTGAAATATAAGTATTGTTCAATAGCAATTTACACTTAGTGCCAGCAGTAACAGCAGTTCAGATAATGGAGTGTAACATGACAAACAATTTAACACCAAGTTCACAAGCTGAACTGAAGAGATGATGATTAGTCATCAGCGTCACTGACTGAATCAGCAGTGTGTTTTACACTGGAGCTCCTCCCAGTGGAGACTGTTAGTACTGTTTGTTGTTTCTTAGTTGAAATCTCTCTGTTTAATCTGTGCACTGAAATGTAAAAATAACAATATGTGGTTTTAGGGGCAGATATTGTGCTGAAACGCTTTCTTGGTAAACTACAGTTTTTCTGTCTGGAAAGCATTTCTAGCTATAGCATGGATTTAAAGATACATGTACAGGTGGTACTGCATCTGACAACCTCTCTGTGATGACAAGACCTCAGGAGGATGTGCACAGTCACTGCACCTCTGCTGTTCACTCTGAAAAACTTCCAAATACTAATACTATCTCTGTTTGTGCAGAGATTAAACCAATAAGACGTATGGCATCGGGCAGAGCTAGCTACAGGCTATTTACTTATTCTTTACAGATTAGATGTGTCTTTATATCATATTCCATGTTACAGTTCACATCCAGCACTGTGCCACACAAAAAATTAAGTGACTACCTACAGAGCAACAAGAAGAGCTCTGATTGGCTAGCTGTTGCTATGACCACACACAAATTCCCACTAACACTAACACATATATATATATATATATATATATAATATAAATGTAGCAATTTATGAATTTGTAATGTTTAAACTCTAGGTGGCATCTCTAGACTACATGAGGCTATTCCTGTACTTTTATGAAATTTATTTTTTTTACCTCATATACTAAAGCCATATGTCATGACTCTTTGCTCAAAGAATCTAAAATGATTGTATGTGCAAGACCAAGTATATTTACACACACACACACACACATGTTGGACATGTACAGACACACACACTCATCACTGGGGCAACAGTGATAGGTGACCTCTGTTGAAACCCTCTGAATGTAATGACCCAGAGTTTACACACCCAGACAGCAAACACACACGGCTGAGCTACCATAGAAACATGAGCAGGAAGAATGTCCTGCTGTTCGTACTGTGTTGAGACTAATAACACTGTGTAAAGTCACACTTCAGGCACTGTGACTGTAGAGTTGTAGTACAACACACAATATATCTGCTGTTATAAATTAATTACCCAGAATTCATCTGTCAGTGTCCAGTCCTTGAGTCATGGTCCTGGAGCGGTGCTGCGTTTAAAACTAAAGGTTTCTACATGTCAGTATTTGAAAAGACGTTTTACGAAACAAAATAAGAATCAAATACGATTAAATTTCACAAATTAACAACACTGAGAATGGATTATTTTGTAAAATACATACAAAAGTTTTACAAAATAAATTCGCAAAAAAATCTTTTATATAATATTTTTACAATATATTATGGTACCATATACTATATTTTAAAAAATTCATAATAGACTCAACCTCAAATTTAGTGTCAAAATGTAGAATCTAAGTAAAACTAAAGGAAGTTACAACTGGACAAGGTAACATGAGTATGTGTGTGTGTCTATGTAATGAACAACTAAAGAGAGTGTAGCTGTAGAAAAATAATCATCAATCTTTATTGTCACAGAAGGTTTTTGCCATGCCAGAGACGAACTTTATTTAAACTTTGCACACACATACAAAAATGACGCGTGTCTGTCGGAAAAGGAAAAGAAAGTGTTAACAGGTGTTCATGTGCCGGCCACAAGCACACATCGTCTTCTTTGATTGGTCAGTCTTGTTAATTAATGAGTGAATGAAAAGGTCTGAGTCGAGGCTGGCGCCAGTGTGGTGGTGGTGGGGGGGCACAGGGCTTTCTGATGCCACAGCAACAGTCTCTTAGCACTCAGAGGTCAGAGAAGAGACAGAGGAGAGGAGAGGAGACTGGAGGGA
>NW_026117165.1:12500-33117 GCF_001640805.2 Lates calcarifer | reverse complement strand
AAATGCTCCGCTGTGTTAACCAGTTAGTGTGTCTGTCTGCTGTTTGGCACTGAGCAAATTGTGTACAGCTTTTTAGATGACAACAGCTGCTGCTGCTGCTGCTGGAAGCAGTGTTGATGAAATTGCTGACCAAAGGTGAAAGTCTTCCTCCAGCTTTCTCTGGTCATCAACTGACTCCTGGTTGACGACCTCTGACCCCATGCTGTGTCTGGTGTTCACAGATTGCTTCTGTTGTCTTTCTGGTGTTCACCCAGTCTCCTGTCCAGTGTCCATGCAGTTTCACTGATGTAGAGTTCCCCACAGCTGTCACATGTGATATACACCGCTGTAGACTTGTATAATATCAACAGACCGAATGGAAATCATGTGAATAACAGAGGTAGCTGAAGTTGTCAGTAGGCTAGTTTTCTGTAGCCATGCTAACTTGTGTACTTGTATTATAGAGGAAGCAAATAGCGGGGAAGTGTATAAACACATTTGAGCCTATGAAAAGTCACTTTACTTTGCTGTGGGAGTGCAGATTAAATCCCATCATCATATTAGCATATGCATCGTTTTTACTTCTTCTGCAGCGCATTTTTGGCGTTGACGCTCACTCAGACTTTGTAGTTGATCTAAAGCATTCTCTCATTTCTACACTTGTGTGTGCATGTCTCTTTATGTGTGTGTGTGTGTAGGCGGGAAGTGACGGGGAGAGCATCGGTAACTGTCCATTCTCCCAGAGACTCTTCATGATCCTGTGGCTTAAAGGAGTCATCTTCAACGTCACCACTGTCGACCTCAAACGGTAATATACTACACACACACTTACGCATAATCATACTATGAACCAGAGTGTCCTGCATGTTGTGGTTTGTGTTGTCAGGAAGGCCAGCCGACCTGCAGGACCTGGCTCCAGGAACCAACCCTCCCTTTGTGACCTTTAACGGTGAGGTGAAGGTTGACGTGAACATGATAGAAGAGTTCCTGGAGGAGAAACTGACCCCACCACGGTACAGAAACACACATTCACTGGAATATAGTTGGCCAGAGGAAGCTTTGTTAATAAACTGTAGATGCAGATGGACTGTCTTATGTAACTTTCTGAAATCAAAAATTGATGACTATAACCAGTCCAGGTGCACATAGCCAAGATCACTTTGACTCACCATCCTGGTACTTATGCACCTAAAATGTCAAGTGTGAGTACAGTAACTGAGTTGAGACACAGTAGATATGATGCTGGGGGTGGGGGAATTTGGATTTTTAAAATAAAAGCCCCAGACAGTAACAGGAGTTTATCAGGGCCACTGGAGTATGCAAAATTTTCACAATAAAAGCCCCCCAGAGGGAAACAAGAGCTTGACTTTTCTAATGTGTCTTTAACACCAGCTATCCCAGACTGGCTCCCAAACATCGTGAAGCCAACACAGCCGGCATCGATGTGTTCGCCAAGTTCTCAGCTTACATTAAAAACCCAAGAAAAGACACCAACGACGGTAAGAGGAAATTAGGATCAGAGGACAGAGAGATGGGTGGCTGAGTATTTTTGTTAGATCTCTCTGGCTCAGGCAAGCTTCTTCTGCTGCCCCCAAGTGGCCATACATATCAATTAATGCAGCTCTGGTGTGTTTAAGGTCCTAAAAAGATCCATTAATCCATTTGTCTACCTCTCTTTCTCTTTGTACCTCTGTGCAGCCTTAGAGAAAGCCTTGCTGAAGTCTCTTCGGCGTCTCGATGACTTCCTGAGGACCCCCCTCCCCGAGGAGATCGATGCTTACGCCTCAGGTGACCTGCCTGAGTCGTCCAGGAGCTTCTTGGATGGATCTCAGCTCACTCTGGCCGACTGCAACCTCCTGCCTAAACTACACATCCTTAAGGTTCATTCAGCCTGATACTCATATTTTGGACTGTAACGCAGTGTTCCCAACTCCTGTCCACTCCATTCTCTCCATGTTTTTCTCTCTCTAGGTCGTAGCCAAGAAGTACCGTGGCTTTGAGATCCCGGCAGAGATGACGGGGTTGTGGAGGTATTTAAACTGCGCCTATCAGAGGGAGGAGTTCACCAACACATGCCCTGCTGAGAGGGAGATTGAATTTGCCTACCTGGATGTTGCGAAACGAATCAAATAAGAGCAAGAGTGGGAGAAGCATGGGGACAACTAGATTAGATACAAAGAGTAGGTCTTTCAACAAATAGCTAAAAGAGAAAAGATGGAAAGAAAGTAGAAATAAGGAAGAGTAGTACACATAGAAATACAACAGGTGTTTTGGTGAAGCCTAATTAATTGACATGAAGATGAAGAAAGAGGAGGAGTGAGTAGAACAAAAAAAGATGGCTGAGGCACTCACTAAAACACCCTAACCTGAAACTCTATTAACTCTTTATAAAGTTTGACATCTCTGCATTGGCAGGTGGCAAGCTACCTATGTGTGTGTGTGTGTGTGTGTGTGTGTGTGTGTGTGTGTGTGTGCTCTCACAGGTTGGGTTGCACAGCGGTCTACTGTATCTCTATGCTAATCATTCTACAAGTAATCTATAAAGTAGAGATTTGCTTGCAGAATTAATACCTGATTTCTTTTTATTCACTTTTCAGATGATGGCAGGGCCAGGTTCACTGCAGAAACAGAATAAAAAGCAGTATTCAGTATTCAGTATTCAGTATTAAAGTATTAGAAACCACAAATCAACTTTTAGCAAACCAGTCCCAATCAGAGTTTGATTAATACTTGTCTTTAGCATAAACGTTCACTTAAATCTACTATTTACACTGTTTTTAAATCATAGTCAATTACAACAATTTAATAATATGCATCTAACATATCTATAGGAGCTGAATCACAGAAAGCATTATATTATCTTATGAGTCCTATGGCCATGACCAATGAGTATCTGGTTTCCCTTTTTAATACGTCAGGGTAAAAAAAAAAGAAGCATCCCCAGTACTGGCTCAATGATGTTCCAGCCTTATCTTAGTGCACAAGTTCAGTGACTGCAATAACCAGAAAAATAATACACATACCATATTAAGCCAGTTATTAATTAAGCAGTGTGTAATCATCTGATTCCATTTTCTCTGCTAAATATATTAGTCTTAATGATGAATCAGTGATCAAGATGAAAAGTTAAAGTGTTTTTTACTCATGTTGTCATTATCCTTGGACAGTGTGTCTTCTGTATCTAATGTTACTGACTGCCCGACTGTGGACAGGCCTTGGTGCTGGATGGTGTTGATGAAGTTTTGATTAATAAATTTTGTAGTTCACGCAGAGACCACTGTAACACTCTATCACTTTTAAGTCACCTTTTTGGAGAGAAAAATGGCTCAGTACTTGGTGTGTTTTAATTAATTTGGCCATCAGTCCCCACATGCAAAATTATGTGTGCAACTTTAATGAGAGGACAGAAATATCCAATTGTTTCTTACTTCTCTTGAATGCAGCATTATTTCACTAATGTCCCATTATGGTTTAGTATGTTTTTGACACCAAATTACCACTTTGACACAGAGACAGTCTGCCATTAACCAGCCCTGACACCACATGTTGTGTTCTGGCCTTACATCCTCTCTGTGGGGATAATCTTTATTAAACTGTGTGATTGTCTTCAGTGTTTCTTTTGGCTCCGTGTGTCTGTCATTATCATTATCATTATCATTAGTAATCTGATCCTTCTGTTCAACAAGAACAAATCGCTGAAATATAAGTATTGTTCAATAGCAATTTACACTTAGGGCCAGCAGTAACAGCAGTTCAGATAATGGAGTGTAACATGACAAACAATTTAACACCAAGTTCACAAGCTGAACTGAAGAGATGATGATTAGTCATCAGCGTCACTGACTGAATCAGCAGTGTTTTACACTGGAGCTCCTCCCAGTGGAGACTGTTAGTACTGTTTGTTGTTTCTTAGTTGAAATCTCTCTGTTTAATCTGTGCACTGAAATGTAAAAATAACAATATGTGGTTTTAGGGGCAGATATGTGCTGAAACGCTTTCTTGGTAAACTACAGTTTTTCTGTCTGGAAAGCATTTCTAGCTATAGCATGGATTGAAAGATACAGGTACAGGTGGTACTGCATCTGACAACCTCTCTGAGATGACAAGACCTCAGGAGGATGTGCACAGTCACTGCACCTCTGCTGTTCACTCTGAAAAACTTCCAAATACTAATACTATCTCTGTTTGTGCAGAGATTAAACCAATAAGACGTATGGACATCGGGCAGAGCTAGCTACAGGCTATTTACTTATTCTTTACAGATTAGATGTGTCTTTATATCATATTCCATGTTACAGTTCACATCCAGCACTGTGCCACACAAAAAATTAAGTGACTACCTACAGAGCAACAAGAAGAGCTCTGATTGGCTAGCTGTTGCTATGACCACACACAAATTCCCACTAACACATAATATATAATATATATATATATATATATATATATATATATATATATAATATAAATGTAGCAATTTATGAATTTGTAATGTTTAAACTCTAGGTGGCATCTCTAGACTACATGAGGCTATTCCTGTACTTTTATTTTGAATTTTTTTTTACCTCATATACTAAAGCCATATGTCATGACTCTTTGCTCAAAGAATCTAAAATGATTGTATGTGCAAGACCAAGTATATTTAACACACACACACACACATGTTGGACATGTACAGACACACACACTCATCACTGGGGCAACAGTGATAGGTGACCTCTGTTGAAACCCTCTGAATGTAATGACCCAGAGTTTACACACCCAGACAGCAAACACACACGGCTGAGCTACCATAGAAACATGAGCAGGAAGAATGTCCTGCTGTTCGTACTGTGTTGAGACTAATAACACTGTGTAAAGTCACACTTCAGGCACTGTGACTGTAGAGTTGTAGTACAACACACAATATATCTGCTGTTATAAATTAATTACCCAGAATTCATCTGTCAGTGTCCAGTCCTTGAGTCATGGTCCTGGAGCGGTGCTGCGTTTAAAACTAAAGGTTTCTACATGTCAGTATTTGAAAAGACGTTTTACGAAACAAAATAAGAACTCAGAAACTACGATTAAATTTCACAAATTAACAACACTGAGAATGGATTATTTTGTAAAATACATACAAAAGTTTTACAAAATAAATTCGCAAAAAAATCTTTTATATAATATTTTTACAATATATTATGGTACCATATACTATATTTTAAAAAATTCATAATAGACTCAACCTCAAATTTAGTGTCAAAATGTAGAATCTAAGTAAAACTAAAGGAAGTTACAACTGGACAAGAGGTAACATGAGTATGTGTGTGTGTCTATGTAATGAACAACTAAAGAGAGTGTAGCTGTAGAAAAATAATCATCAATCTTTATTGTCACAGAAGGTTTTTGCCATGCCAGAGACGAACTTTATTTTAAATTTTGCACACACATACAAAAATGACGCGTGTCTGTCGGAAAAGGAAAAGAAAGTGTTAACAGGTGTTCATGTGCCGGCCACAAGCACACATCGTCTTCTTTGATTGGTCAGTCTTGTTAATTAATGAGTGAATGAAAAGGTCTGAGTCGAGGCTGGCGCCAGTGTGGTGGTGGTGGTGGTGGGGGGGGGGCACAGGGCTTTCTGATGCCACAGCAACAGTCTCTTAGCACTCAGAGGTCAGAGAAGAGACAGAGGAGAGGAGAGGAGACTGGAGGGAGAGGCAGAGGATATTTTAGGATGGGTCTGTTAGGTTTATCTTTACAATTCCAAATAACCAACCAGTTGTAAAATGGATTTCTACTTGGTGTGGATTAGGTCCACCACTAGGCCTCCAACTAGGTGCAAATCTTTAAGTAATGTATCTTTAAGAAGCCATTTTCTGTTGCTTCTTACTCAGTGTGCAACCTCTTTGCAACAGTGTATAGTACAGCACAGCACAGCACAGCACTGATAATGGCATAACATGTGAACCAATAGAACAGCCAATTGTGTTAATTTGAACCCATGTATAATCCAAGGATGTATAATTTATGTAGCTCCAAAACAGAATACACACTATCTCAAAGCACGCATGGCAACAGAGCAAAAACTCTCCATTAAGTCTATCGTAACACAACATGCCACACTGTGTGTATGTGTTTTTGCACTATTTACATACTAGCTGCAAGGAGATCCTTTAATGCTTGACTATGTTATGTAATTTAGTGTGCAAAAGTGCTCCCCGAGGTTCAGCTGCAGTTAATGTGAGGCTTCAGCAGTCTGACTTAGACTCAGTGAATGGCAATTTTCCATAAGTTAGAGTCTGTTTAGTACAAAACACAACCCAAACACAAACCTACACATGACAACCAGGATGAAGATATCATATTTATTTGTCTAACTCTGATTGCTGAAGCATCATATTAGCGTCAGCCCCCCCTTGTATTATCAGCTCAGGGCACATTGTATAAGATGATGTGATTATGACCAGAATCAGCGCTGCACTGATTTATCCATAATGGTTAGATGATGTTTTTTTTTAGTATAATGAAATTTGGAAACATGATATATTAGGGGGTTTATTAAAAGGATGGATGACATGATGAAGAGGTGGGTGAGAAAGTCAAAGAGTATGATGGGAGACCAGTAGTGAAAAGGAAACACTGGCTGGGAGCTGATCAGTTCTGGGAGCAGTATTTCCAGAAACACACTGTTGAAGACAGAAAACATTTGGTTACAAAACATGAGTGCACATAATAAACACTTTTTTATTTTTGACAATAATTCTCATCTTCTCATCTTATAATAGTGACTCTGTCGCACTACAGCTTTTCATAATTTGTGTTTGTAATCACCACAAATTCTGGTGTAATTTCCTTAAGCCTTGTGTAAATTAATCATAACATGCAAGGGTAAACTAAATGATAAGTGTAAGATAAAGAAAGGCAAAGTTAAGGCCTCTGACTCTCACCTCTTTTGTTGGTCTTCTTGTTCTGTGGTGGGAGGGACTTCCTGAAGTTTCGACCAGTCAGGCTGGGGACGACGACATCTGCACTGGCTCTGGACACAGTGCTGTCAACTGCTGCTGGGGGTGTAGTGGTGGACTTCACCTCTCCCTCAGCAGAGGGAAGCTGCCAACCAGAGCAGCAACAGAAAGAACGATGAGGAGGTGATTACTGAAACCAAGACTGGTGAGCTGCCTGTATCCTTGTAAACAACACAAAATGTTGTTCATTTTGTATTTCTAACGCTGATTGATCTGATTTTTCAACAGGCACAGCGACTTAAGTGACATCTACATTTAGATCTATGGGAAGGACATCAGTAAATAGTCTGAAAATGTGGTTGACAGTGTGCATCTGATGAGACTGTCAGTGCAGGATGTGACCTGAGTGTTTGACTCTTACAGTGATGGGATTCAGTGGCTCTGTTATGCTGTAGGGGGCATTTTTCTGGCATGGTTTGGGTCCACTGCAAATCAATACAAGGTTGTTCTATGATGAAATATGTCTATACCAATGTATAGACATATGTATGTTCATTTTTCCTTTAACTGGTCACGTGTCTGTGTTTGAATCACTCTTTCTTTTCTAGCTCTTTTTGGACTTCATTATATCATTTTGGTGCAGAGGGCATTTTCTCCCTGAGTGTCGACTGGAAGGCAGTCCTCCACAGGTTTTTAAACCCAGCCCTGCTTACACCTTATTGTGCTATAGATTGACGTGTCCCGTAGAGAGGATTCAAAAGTTTGTCTAAGCTAGTTTTCAGAGCTGATATGAGGTTCCACATAATCAGCAATTTACAATATTTGTTGACTAAATATAAATAAATAATCAAGGTAAAGTATGAGTGCAAATATTTAAAATGAACTTACCACTTTAGTTTTTCTTCCTGAATTTCTGCCATTGGCTGTAATGAAAAACAAAGCAGGCTTTAGTGAAAAGTGTCCCCCTGAGGAGGAGCAGTGGGTCAGTCCTGGGTTTACGTCAGGATGAAGAGACACAAGATAGTCCACAGGTGAACGTGACTGTGTCGTTCATCCGTACCTCGCGGCATGATGGTGATCCGTGAGCTCAGCGTGTTGTTCAACGTCCTGTGTAGCTCCTCCAGGGCTGAGATCATCTTCAGCAGCTGGGCTTGTTTGTCTGAGCTGGCTGTCTCAGGGTTGATCCTTAATCGCCCAGTGATAGTCCTTACAGTGCTTTTTGTTGTTCCATCCACTCCAGCTGCTTCGGCACTCTGAAACCACTGTTTCAAATAGTGGCTCAGATTCAGCGCTGAAGACTTCTCAGGTACAGCTGATGCATGAGAGAGACTGGCAAGAGGCTCTGCAAATGGACACAGAGGTAGTACATCTTTATCTAGCCTATACACACACTTCCACACACACACACATGCTATTTTGTGGGATTCCATTGCATTGCTGGTTGCTAGAACAGTTGCCACGGGACCTTCAGCTGTGACATAAGTGTTGTATGAGTTGTGTTTATTGTTGTGTGTGCATAATGACGTCTGAGCTTTTGCAACAATGTGGCTTATTGTCACACATCCATCCCCCCACATACACACTCACTCTCTCTCTGCCTCCCTCTCTCTCTCTCTCTCTTTATATACTCTATATACTCTCTTTATAACTTATATATGTCATTAGAATTAGCTCTCGCTTGTTATCTCAACAGCTGCCTTACCTTTCTCAATAGGTGCTGCCTCCACTCCCGTCCCAAGAATCATCAGCATCATCATGGCAACCTTCATCGCTGACAGCGCTGCTGCTCTGTTAAGCATTGCAGCTGTAATTGAGCACTTGAAAGCAACAGATAGTTATTTACGTTGTGCAGACCTTCTGTCACCAACAACGCAATGAATTTATTTTCCTCTGAAGTTTCTAACTCTGGTCAGGATTCTTCTCCTTGAGGACGTCTGGTATACAGGTCCTCAGTCTGTGCTGTTTCTCCCTACGCTCAACTTATTCGTCCGATTCTTCAACCTTTTAACCGACGCTGGAGATCTTGCAGATGGTTTAGACATTAGCTAAGGTGATTGTAAAGTTGGTCTGTTGCTGTTTTATCCCTCCCCTTTTAGGAAGTTGTTCTTCAAAGTTCTGAGGGTCAAAACATGTGATACAAGGAGAATCCTCTTTGCGGTAGTTGCGATAGGTCGAGAAGTTTCTCTTGCTTTCAACCAGACACTGGTATTCGTCTTTCAATCCACGTCTTCTCAACAACTTTACAGTTAAATACCTGTCTTTTTATCTGTGTAACAAGGCGAGTCTCTCTGTTCATGTTCCATGGATGCGCCTCTTGAAGAAGGCTTGTCAAGACCACGTCGGATGCGTTCCTCTTCCTAAAGCACCCGACCAATCTCGCCTTTATAAACCAGAATTTGCCCCTAAAAACGTGAGTGGTGGCTCAGTATCGACCAATGACTGGCCTGAAAGGCTCTCTAGCTCCGCCTCTTTCCGCCTCTCGATGGACCTGTGACATTTGGTGAGTTTGGCGGCGAGCTTTGTGTTTGGAGTCAAATCTATCTTTTTGTGAATGTGGTGTGTATTTAGGCTTGTATTTAACGTGTGTGTGTTTTGTGTGTGGCCCTGGCTGTATAAGCAGTGATAAGGTAGATCTTAATATGTTTGCTCAGGGGCCACAGAAAGAGAAAGGCCCTCTGACGCATGAGGGCCTGGAGCCACACTGACTGTCCACACACACACACACATACACAAGGCTCACAAATACAACATTCAAACACAGAAAACGACATGGCAAACTCATGTACACACACACACACACAATCCAGGGGTCAGTTTGATTTGGAAGAAAGGATGCAACACACACACACACACACACACACACACACACACACACACACAGACTGTAAAGAGAAGCGTGGTATGCACATCAAAGGGCACAGAAAGGCTGAGAAGTCGTGTCCAAATGACAAAGAAGGTTTTTGCCTTTTCCTTTGTTGTTCATTGTGACGACTAATCCCACAGACAGGAAGTTGACAGAGTGACGGTAGAACGCCACCCCGCCAATAACCACCACAAATACCCACCCACATCCAACACATGCGATGGAGGGATGAAATCAAGATGAATGAATTTGGAGGCGGTTGCGAACGAGAGGTTGAGGCAACAAAATACTGAACACTGCAAAGAGTAGGAATGATATGAGGTGTGTGTCACAGTGTGTGTGTGTGTGTGTGTGTGTGTCAGTTGCTGGGTGAAGAGAATTCAGCTTAAGAACATCCACTCATTCATTACTGCTCTTCATCTGTCTGCAGAGCTTTGACACTAATACACTGTGTGTGTGTGTGTGTGTGTGTGTATGTGTGTGTGTGTGTGTGTGTGTGTGTGTCCACATGTGAGAGAGATAGGAGAATGACAGGAAGTGAAAGAGTCTGAGGGTTTAAGGTAAATAAAGAGGCATTTTCTTCTGACTTCCAGCTCATCCATCTTCTCTGTTCTAGCGTCTCTCAGCCTCAAACAAAATGTTTTTCTTTTCTTCTCATCTGTTTACTCCCTTCATTCATCCTTTGCTTTTTCCAGTTTTTGTAGTATTCTCAGATTTCAGATACTGTTGAAAAATAAATCTGTTTTTGTGATGTGATGATGCTGTGGTTAAGGTTTGGTTCGGGTTAGGAAAAAATCAGGATTTTTTACAGTAGTAAATACCTGGGATGATGGTTAAATGATGAAGTATCTCTTACCTCTGTGGACTTGTCGCATTTGAACTTTTGCTAAAAAAAAAAAAAAAAAGTGATGCTGATGTTTGTCTTGGGACTTTTTCTTCCTGCACAGACAATCACCTCCATCCCCTCAAATGGATCTTGCAGCCCTCAGTAGGGTTTTGACCCAGAGGTTGGGGATTAGTGTACAATCCACAGATTTCATTCAGTTTTTATCTTATTAGTTAATTCTGAGGTCTCAGGGTTATCTAACAAATTGTTTCCAGGATGATACTTCAGGTGTACTGGGGTTTAGACAAGTATTCCAAACAGAGCTATGTCATACACTGGACAAATAAAACCAAAACTAACTCCAAAAGATAAAACCAGCATGGGAAGTATTATTACCTGGGGAGCTCATGACCCGGGAATTTGGCCACATTCGCTCAACACACTTGAAATAACACAGAAAAGACTCATATTGCACAATGTAGTTAGAATGTACCTTAGACAAATTCACACATGATCGACCCTCTGTTGCTTATACACGATAATCCGATAGAAAACTGTAAGACCCTAGAGAGTCATGGTCAACTTCAACGTCGCACTTTATGGTAACCTCAAGAGACCACAAGCAGCAAGTCCCAAAGAGAAGACATCAGTTTTTTTTTTTTTTTTTTTTTTTTTGGGGGGGGGGTCCTTTCTGTCTGAACAGAAAGCATGTGGCATACAGAGTAACAGAAACACATACAAAGTGAATAACTGATAAACTTTCATGCTTGATGCTGCTTTTATTTTCACCAATCTGATACATGTCTCCTGCTGCCGTCTGTCTGCCTCACCCAGACACAGGAAGAAAGGAAAGGCCAGCATAAGCAAACACACAGCTTTTTACAAGTCATTCCAGTATGGTCAACATATTCGTGGCTGTTTCCCTTCCAACCAGTGGCATTTTCTTCTCTAGAGGACAGTAATGTGCCTCCATTCTTTTTGAGTCAGCTCTCCAGCAGAAGCCAGTCGACATCTACTGCGCCATTTCGTCATGCAGCTGAAGGACAAACATAACTATTGATACAAGTTAGGGTTACTTTACACACTCTGGATTATCAGCAGCTCATTTGCATGTTCTCTTGTTTTTATTTCTATCACTGGACACTCATTTTTTCTAAGTGATTCTTGTCACAAGTAGATGCCGTTTACGTTTGCTGTGGAGTGTGTCTTCTTGTAGAAGGTGTGAGAAGAGGCCACACAAACAATCAAAGTTTACAAGTAATAGTAGTAGTGAGCCTGATGGTAGGAGGGAGGGAGGGAATCTTAATCATTACAGTACAGATACAGCTCTTTCTTTTTCTATTGGCATCAGTGTGCAAGAAAGGCAGCAGCCTCTCCTGGACTATTTGTATTCAGTTACCTCTGGAGGGCAGTCTTCCTCTAGATTTAACCTCAGAGCTTCAGACATCCAGTATGACGGATTCCTGACCATGAAGCAGGGTCCGCCCCAAACTGCAATAGGCTTCAATACAATAGGTTGCTGACATGTTCACAAATTATATCTTGCTTTTCTTCTGAAGCCTCTTAAACCTGAAGTTACTTTAAAGACCCTAATAGGGACAATGGATGTAGTTTATTTCTTGCAGAATTGGCCCAGATTGAACAAATAAGTAAATAAAAATGAAAAGGTAAAAGGATCGTTCCATCTGTGATATTTCAAATAATTTGAATGACCATCATCAGGGAACAAAAAGAGTGCAATCTGAAAGTGTTCAGTTCTTCCAGATTTTGGAAAATACAGCAGGACAATGTTACATTTCCAGTGGTACTGAAATAAATGAACTAATATGATATTTGAAGTTTATAGGAATGCTATTGGATTCCACTGGAAAGCTGAATATTTTAGTGGACGTGCAAGAAAACTCTGAAACAATAAACCAGCATGTGGTGTGTAAACTGGAACAAAAAGTATTCATCCAAACTTTGAATGTGATAAAAATATGTCATTATAATAAGCTTCATCAACAGTACAATAAATATGAAGTTAAGCACAGTGCCCATGTCGACCAGACCTGTTCTTATAGTAATGAAAATAAAAAATAAATGAAGTGATAAAATAAGAGAAATAACAGTAATAACAATAATAAATGGACTGCACTTATATAGCACTTTTCTAGTGCTGCACACTGCAGGTCACATGCACACATTCACACACTGAAGATTTGCCATCGCGGGCAATTTGGGGTTCAGTATCATGCCTGAGGATATTTCAGCACACGGACTGGAGGAGTCGGGGATCGAATCACTGATCTTCTGATTAGTGGAGCGACCTGCTTTACCTCCTGAGCCACAGCCGCCCAATAGTATTATCTGTCCTCTCCAGTCTACCTTTCATTTTACTCTGTTAAACAAAGAAAGAAAACCATGTGGGGTGCTGACACAGAGAGCGGCCTGCAGATGAAAAAGAGAAAGGAAAGATATTAAAAGAAGCAAACCTAGCTCTTTATAAAGAAGCTAGAAACTTTTGACTCCTTCCCTTTTATATTTCAGTTGGTTCCGCACTAAAATATCTTTTCAAATTTCAGTTGAATGATAAAAACTAATCTGAGTCACGTTCAAGCATGTACTGATAACAATAAGTTCAGTGAGCATTGGTAAGTGATATTTACCCTTCATCTGGTTTTTCCTCTCAGGCTTTAGCCAGGAGAAGTTTAACCAGCAACCTGAGAGGAAGCCTGCACCTACCAACTCCTCCACAACACAGTGAATACAATCTATAGTCAACACTCACTCAGCAAATTCTGAAAGTGATTTTTTGTAAGGTTACTTTATTAATAATGAAATGTATTAATTTATTTTTAAAGCATGGCAAATTTTATAATTTCTATATTGACTTACATATAAAGAAGAAGAAGACGAACTTCTGGCTTTTTGTTGATGGAATAGTGCAGACATTAAAATCAAATCTTGGTTGAATATTTTATTGAATGGAGAGCTGGAACAACATGATACAATATAAGATTCTGTCAGTGTGGAATAACATGATTGTAACAAGCTTTAAGCTGATGGGGGCAGAAAAGGGGAAACAAATGGGGAAATTTCTTAAAAGTAGAATAAAGAGAATTTATGCGATGCCTTCGTTGATGAGATGAGGAAGTTGCCAGCCGCTAATAATGAAGTCCAAAACCACAAAGAAGATAATTGTTTTCACAAAGTGATATTTCTCAAAGACAAAAACAGACAATAGAATAAAATGACAATCTGCACAATCTAAAAGAATAACTTATAACACAATGCCTTACAAATAAAACAGGAAAACACCCATCAGGTATTTTTTGAAATGCATTAACATAGCATTTAAAAATAAATTATGAATAAAACAAAGGACATTATTAGAATTCAGTATGAATCACAAATAAGACATGAGAAAATGCTATATAATTTGTGTCATCTGTATTGTACAAATTATATTTATGTACAACTGTGGCAATAATGACAAGAACTTGAACTGATTAGAACTATAATTATGTTTATGTATATGCAACAACAAATTGTGCTTTACAGACATTTAAACAGATAAAGAATGAGAAAATACAAAACCATGAAAAAGAATTATATTTGTGTTTTATATAGACACAATATTACAATATTACTACTACTAAATATACTATTGCTACAACATAATGGTTTCTAATGCAGTAATAGTAGTTAAAAATGGGCTTTGTCTGCATTGTGAAGTTGAATTAATACATAAAAATACATTTATTTTAATAATAGACTAAAATTTTAATGACTCTTATGAGCATGTGGCAGAAATTCAGGTTAAAAGGAGACAAAAAGAAAGTGAGAAAAAGAGGAGGGGATAGAGGAGGAGAGCTGGGATGGAAAAAAGATGGTGGGCTGAGTGACGGAGAGGAAGAGGAGAGCACCCATGGGAGAGAGATGAGAGAGAGAGAGAGAGAAGGGGAGAGAGAGAGAGGGAGAGAGAGGGGAGGAAGGTCAGAGAGGAGGATGAAAAGGAGAGAGAGGGTGAAAGAGAAAATGGAAAGAGTGGGGGAGTGTGTGTAGAAAGAGAGAGCTGGTGGTGGAGAAGATGTGTGTGTGTTTGTGTGTGTTTGTGAGCGGGAGAGTGAGAGAGTGATTTGTTTTCAGTGAAAGGTGAGGCCACTTAGCCGAGGCGTAGAGCTACAGCGGAATCTATTACCGTGTGTCAAAGGAAACACGAGAAGGGCACGACCTGACCGTGTGTGTGTGCATGTGTGTGTGAGTGACAGAGAGAGAGAGAATAAGATTGAGTGTGGGATGCTTTTGCAAGAGCATGAGTGTGTTTGATATGACAGTGTATTTTTTTTTTGTGTGTGTGTGTGTGTGTGTGTGTGAGAGAGAGAGAGAGAGAGGATGCACATGCCTGCTATGATTAAAATGATAGATACTGTGTGTGTGTGTATGTGTGTGTGTGTGTCTGCATTTGTAGCTTAATGTGACTGATGTTATGGCTGTGTTGCATTTTGTTAGATAAAAGCATTTCGATTGATGGAAGGTGAAGAGTAGCCTGTAGAGAAAAAGCTGTGTGTGTGTGTGTGTGTGTGTGTATTTGGTGTGTGGCAGCTGGGCAGTTACGTTACAAAAAAGAAAAAAGAAAAAAAGATGAGGGTGGAGGTGAATCTTTTCGTGCAGTGTCAGCAGACAAGCTAACGCTGACTGGCTAACATTTGTTAGCTGTTAGCTGATTAGGTTAGCTAACGTATTTTCTATCGGTAAAATCTCTGGTGTTTCGCTTAGTTTTTAGTAGCAAAACTAAAAGATAATTCCAGTTTCTCACAACTCCCATACCTGTAATGATGACAATGTTGTACCACACACCAAGTTTATTAGTTAGATGTGGAAACATGGCAACTTTGCCATGTTCTAACACAGCAACAACACGAATATTCAGACTGTCAGACGTCATAAACAGTTTATCCTGATGATCTGATATGGAGATAATAGGCAAACTACAAAAAGAAGACTTAAGTTGATTAAGAAATCACAACTGTCCTCTACATCTACACAGGCCTCTCAGATATTTTAACTTTACTCTGGTGTAATGAATATATTAATAATACCAATAAAGATAGAGGTTCATTAAGCTGTGCCAGTGTGCCAGTGGAACTCAAACGTTAAACCTTTTGGCAGCTGAAACAAGCTGAAAAACAGAACAACAAAATCTGACATATTATTTTATAAAGTTGGTAGCAAGTGGTTGCTTAATTAGACATCTAGCAGACACAGACCAGCATTATCATTCATTTAGTATCTGTGTCTTTAGCTGCTAAATGTTCCACTATGTTCCACTGCTGATTATTTTAAACTGACTGGACTTAGACTGAACAACTTTTCAGACCTTTTCAGTCATCTTTTTTAGTGACAAATAGAGCAACGTTTTGAACAAACCTTAGCTACTTTCTGTAGAGGAGAGTATTGACCCACAAGTATGAGGTCAGGCTTTCCCTCCACAAGCACACCTGTCTAGGCATCTTATTCAACTGACTGCATGGTAGCTGCCTCAGATGTGAATGAGCTCCTAACTTTGAGTGGTTATTTTACAGAACGGCAGAATGCAAAACGACACTGTGATGTTATGAATATGCTAATTAGTGTATTACATTATCTTACTACATTTAGCAATTAGAGTCTTTAATAACATTAATAAATGTGCTCAGTGGCTGTTTAGAGAAACTCAAATGCTTCATCAAGAAAGAGACAAAATAAACAGCTAATGAGAAAGATGGCAGACTGAATGATAGAGCGTTTATGAAATCGATATTCAGTCAGAATGTGAGGCGAGGTGTGTGCGCGTCTGTGGTTGAAAGTGTACGTATGAGTTGATGAGAAAAATGATGAGATTCTACATATATATGTGTGTGTGTGTGTGTGTGTGTGTGTGGGAGAGAGAGGGAGAGGGAACTTGTCACTCTACACCTCATGGATTCTGTGGCTCACCAGAGGCCAGTGTGGTTCACTGGGGGCTGAAACACTCTAACCACACTGTGCGAGTGTGTGTTCTGTGAGTGAGTGTGTGTCTGTGTGTGTGTGTGTGTGTGCCAGCCAAAGCCACAGGCCACTGGCCGTCCTCTCCGTGTGTATAACAATAATTCTTTGCGCCTGCAGACAAGTTGAGGCAACCCAAGCAATCCTTGTCTCCTCTCAGGTATTTGAAGCACAGTCTCACACACACACACACACACACACACACACACACTCACACACACACAGGTGCTACTCTTTGTCCATAGGCTACTCTCCTCCTTCCATCAACCCAAATAATTCTATTTAAACAGAAACATCATTCACATTTAACATGAAAACACCAGTGTATGTACCATGTCTCTGTATTAGTATTAGTATTGATTTCTGTCTGTCTTTGCTGTTCTCCCTCCCTGCCTGAGGGGGGGGGGTGCCTTTCACCTGTTCCTGTGTTTGTTTCTTTAAGGAAGTTGAGTTGTGATGGGGGACATCTGATTGGATGATGGTGCTGATTTTAAAATGCTCTTTGGAAAGGATGGATGTGCTTCGCCGTTTTTCCTGACTCCGGACTGTTACCTTGCTTTGATTGATGTGTGTGTGTGTGTGAACATGTACATAGTGTTAATAATTGTCTATAAGAAGTTCAGGTAGTTCTCGTATATTATATTTATATTCTATATATTTTGGCCATGCTCACCCAGATGCCAATTTTACCTGTATTAACCAATAAATCAGTGGTGCTTTTAGATTACAATTCGACACTAGTTCTCCTTGGGAGCGAGGAAAGGGGAAGTCACGCTCACCTGAGCGTGTTCATGGCTCCAAGAGTCATGAACATCTGTACAACATTTTTTGCCAATCCATCCAAATTTAGAAGTTAGTGAGTTAAAGAAAGCATTCATATAGACCTTCGCGATTCAATATTGAAGTGACGTTTTGTCCTATTCTGTGTTTGACTCATACTGATAACATCTGTGAGTGTGTGGAGATGCTGTGTCAGCATTTAGTCTCTCAACACTCCACTAGGTTTGGAACAAAACAAGAAAAAGAAAAAAAAGAAAGGGATGGAGAGAGGAGAGAGACAGGACAGGAGGTGGAGGAGGCGATGGGGAGATGGATGTGAAAACAAGTGAGCGGACTGACAGTCAGGGGAGCCATTGATCCTCCTCTGCTCCCCTCCATCCCATCCTGCTCTCCATCGGCAGAAGACAGATAGTGTTGAGGTGGCCTGTATTGGATTTATGAGTTAATGGCCTTGCCAGGATGAGACAGATGGAGAAATAAGGAAGAGGAGAAAGACAGAAGGAGGGGAGGGAGAGGAGAGGAAGAGCAGGAGTTTATCTGTGGGGAGGGGGAGGACAGAGTGGAGGGGAGGGGACAAATAAGTAAGGACAGTGGGAAAAAAGCGAAAGAGTACAAGGGTGGAAGAGGAAATAGAAGTGAAGTTCATTCATTTTTTTGTGTCCCAACTCCTTTGTATCTAGTGAAGGTCAAATCCAGAGGTTAGGAGTTCAAACCCCAGCCCCTACTGTCCCCATGTTGATGTGTCCTTGGGCAAGACACTGAACCCCAACTCGCTCTTGATGCTCAGCTCAGCCCTGTGCATGGTCAGGTCACTGCCATTGGTGTGTGAATGGATAAATGAGAGGCAAACTATAAAGTGCTTTAAACAAAAGCTGTATATAAATGTAGCCACTTATTGTTTTACTATTTGCAAAGGGCTCTTTGAGACCGCACCACAGCACTTCAGTACTTTAAGCTAAATGCTAACATAAGTGTAGCCCAGTGAAATTTTGTCATATTACTCACTATGTTTATTTTTCTTGAATTCTCCATTGCTACAATGGAGGCAATCAGGTTTCTAAGACTCAAGATTGTTGTTTTTCTTTAATTTCCATTTAATTCAATCCTGTTTTTTTCCCTTTACAACAATGTTTAAATGTCATTACTGTCATCATTATTAATTACAGTGACATGCAAGCCAGGTTTAGCATATTTACACAACTACAGAAAAGCATGATGTGCAGAAAAGCAGGAAGGAAGTGGTTCAGAGGATGCAAGACAAAAATGGAGGAAGAGACTTCCAGCTCCCTAATGACATTTGATCCAAGGTTGTGACTCTTATTCTTTACAGAGTGACGAGTGTTGTAATCTATATCAGTTACTGTGTCTGCTGCCTCTAATTGTATGGTATATATGTAAGGGTGGACTGGGGGGATTGGCCACAGACTGTAATGATAATAAATATGGTTATTAATAACATTAAAGTGAAGTACGTTTACCCCAGAGAGATGATGTACTGTAGACGTGTCCCCCACATCTCAGCCATTAAACCCACCACAGGCTCACACTGCTTCATGTAGTCTGCTACTCTGAGAGAAAACTCCAATATAAGTTAAATGATTAAATACAATTTAAATAATCTATAATTATAATAGAAATTTTGGTGGTTGTGGATAAGCAGCACAGTTGATTTTAACATGTTTGATGACGTGTGCTTTGGAAAATAGTGAAATAGTAATAGTAAAGTATACTTAGTTTGTAGTTAATAGGCTAAAACATGCAAACTACCACTGTGAAAGTCAGACTGTCAACCCTCTGTTCATTTGTCTCTTCCCTCCCACCCAGCTGACCTCACATGACCCGTTCAAGTCGCTACATTCATCCACATCTAGAATTCTCCGCTCATTCCTCCATCGCTCCATCCTGCACTCATGTCTTTTTTGTCATCCATGGAGGAAAATTAAAAATGTAGATCCGAGCAAAAGGGGGGGTTGTAATGTGATCAGGATGACAGGGGATCAATGGAGACTGTCCCAGACACACATACATACACATTACAGCCACCATTGCATATCATGTAAGGGGAAGTATGGATGAGTGGAAGGAGGAAAAGGAGGAGGGGGCAGTAGATGACTACTCTCGCCTTATCATTCCCACTTTTTTTGCTTTTATCTCAAACAAAGCAGAATTTATCTCAAGACCCATCTGAGTTGGAGGCAACACCCTCTCGGGATGACTGACTCTGACACACAGGCTGGTCAGGTGGTGTAATAATGCATGAGTGTTCCTCTCCGCTTCATCCTTGCTGGGGGCACATAGGAGAAGATCGTCCAAATATGCCATTACTCTTAGAGCGGCTCCAACAAATTTGTTAAAAACCCTGAATTTGTACTTTCAAAGGTGGAATTTGCAGAATTCCAGAATGGCTGCATCAGTTAACTCTGGACGGGACCACTGACTTGTACACTGCAAGCAGTGCCTGTGCACCCATGCATACGATGCAAAATGGATGAGGGTCACTCCCTGAGATATTCGTTGGAATCGAGCTGCTGCTAACATTTGCTCAACTTGTTTCTTTGATAACTTATGATCTTATGAACTTATGATGAAAATCCTTCATTTGATTAAATATGTATAGTTAAAAACAACCGACCTGCTGGATGTGTCAAAGTGGCGACACATTCAGTGTCTCAGAACTTTTTGATCGCACCTTGTACGCTACATAGCACATGATTGTGCAGTACATCTACCTGCTGCAATGTTGGATAGTCAGGATAGGACAGGATATTTTGCAGGTTCACTTTGTGCTTCAGATGTTCTTTGCTGTATTTTCACAAACTGTGGGTACAAACAATGCATCCCTGCTTCTCTCTATGAAAGAAAGAAAATCTGATGTATGAATGATCAGCAAACAGTTGCTATGTTTTATGGTGTAGATAAATTGGTGGTTCTTTGGTCTTCAAACTCTGAACTCCAACCTGCTGCATCCACAGTGTTCCTGATCCAAATCTAATCACACTTTAATCATTAACTGTCCTCTTATCACAGCCGCACACCTACATAACTACATATACACAGTATACACACATTGCACCTGCACAACTCCCATTCTCACACAGACGCAGTGATTGTGCAAATGGAGCATAAATGAAATATTGACCCAGAGGATTCATGCGTACTCATCACTTTATGTGAGCGATGTATGAATTAGATATGCTAATGAAGCTGCACAGACTGTCAGTA